>NC_133620.1:353354779-353654779 GCF_048593235.1 Sminthopsis crassicaudata
AGGCAGAGGCTAGGGGTTGTCCAGAATGAAGAGAAAGAGGTCTTTGAGTCAGTGGAACCCTAGTTGGAGTCCCTCTTCCATAGCTCTGTAGCTCTGCTCCTTTGGTTTGACCTCTCTGTCCCACTCTCAAATTAATCCCTTTTGAATTGAACTATTCATATGTCTGAGAGCACCCTGGAAGCTTTGCTCACTCTGGTCTAGTGTTTGGATTGGCGTATAGAATAGGGTCCCTGATTCCCAGTGTGTGAGGAGTAAGTGGGGATGCTCTCCTGACTTGATGACTTGAAAGTCTAGTCCTGAGGTCATTAGCTTCTCCCTTCTCAAGCTTTGGTATCTCTAGGGATAGTAATTTATATCCTCTTCATAGTTCTAGTGATCAACACAGAATATTAGTTAATACAGTCTCTTGCCTGGGAATACTGGAGAAGGGGAAGGGAAAAGTTCCATTGTAGGGGATTCATAATTCTCAGACTAAACACTTATTTTTCTCCCTGATGCCAAGAGATCAGAAAAATCTCCACTCAATAATTTCATCACACTGAATAATATTGTCAAGCAGCAGATAATGCCAATAATCTGTATCTTGCCCTTTTGACGTAGCAAAAAATAGGATGATGTCACATCTCTCCTACCCTCCCACCCCCAGGAGCAGGAACTAGAGATAGCACAAGGAAGGGAGATAGGGAGAAATAGGGCTTTGGAAACAGGAAGACAAGATATTTGGGAAGAATGGGAGACAAAGAAAAAGGAATAGAGAAATTTGGAAAATTGGTAGAGTAGGGTACATTGCAGATAGCAGGCTTTAAAGCCAAAGAGTAGGTAGAATTGGAAGACAGAAACACAGAGGGATCTGGGAATCAAAGACCGGGAGAGGCTAGGGCAACTGGGAGATGACTCACATTGTTGGCTTTTACACTGCCCTGACCACGGCGGCCAAACTGGGTGGTAAGTCTGTGTAGAACAGTGTGACCCTGCCTCCTGGCTGTTCGAAGCCTTGAACTGCCTCCTTTCCTGCCTCTTGTCTTCTCTGCTGGGGGAGTAAGTTGGGAGAAAACATAGTCTGTGAATTTGGGGCAACAGGTAGAGTATCATCCTTCTCATCTCAGGCCTTCCTTCCTTCAATAGGCTTTCCTATCCCAATCATTCTCCTTGCCTCTCCCACACCAATTGCAGCAGTTACCATGGTTATTCCCTCCAGGAGGACCCAGTCCCCTTCCCTGGTTCTGGGTGATATCTTTGAAGGAAAAAAGGAATAGCACCACGTCCCCCATCTCATTCTTGATTGGCATCATATCCAGTAAACACCAAAAAGCTGAACCTGGGGAGAAAAGGGAAAGATGGGTGTTATAGGTAAAGTTGCTTTATCAGTACCAAGACATCCTCCTCTCCCAAATAATCCTCTCCATTGGTAGGTAAAGGAGGTAAAACAGGAGCTTATTCTTGAATGGTCAGAGGCTGGAGAATATAATAAATGCAATAAATATTATTGTAATATAATAAATGTAATAAAAATTAGAATAAAAGCATCTTATTCTGTGGATTAGAAACATAAATAAAATTAGAATATTACATTACTGTCTTTCTTTTTACTTTAGTTTTATCTCCAGCACTTAGTACATGGTTGGCAGCAAAAAAATGCTTAATAAATACTCATTGACTTGACTTTAAAAATGTGTTTTGACTAATAGTTGGTCTCAATATAACATTTTAAAGCTCCCAAAGTACTTTTTGCTCATGACCTTTTTTTGAGGCTCACAATATGAGGCTCTAGATATACTTATCATCCCCATTTTACAGATGAGGAAATGGAGGCAGAGAAACATTAAGTGCTTTGCTAATAAGTAACTGAATAAGGATTTGACTCCAGGTTCTTCTGAATCTGACAGGCCCTTTAGCCACTAGGCAATCCTAGGTCTGTTGGGGGTCAGAACATTCTCACCATCCTTTCGGTAGAAGCAGAGCTCAGTTCGGTGCTCCTGCCTACCCTCCAGAGCTTTGTGTAGCCGCTGCAGGGCAGGCTCACTGGTCTCGGGGCCATAGAGGAAGCGGCAGCTACAGGTTTTCTGCATCACCTCAGTTCGGCAGAAGCCTGTGAGGTCGCAGAAGCCGTCAGAACAGTATACGATGGGATAACCCCTCGGACCCTGAGCATTGGCCAGCAGGAAGTTACTGTCTGTGGGGAGAAAAAAGGCTCAAGTTGGGAGTAAAGGTTGGGCTTCATTGGAAAAGGAAAGCTTTTAGAGAAGAATATCTTAGATTTAAGATAAACAAGATGGATCTGAAGTTCCAGACATGGTATCACACATCCCAAGATTTGGAGCTGGGAGGGCACTTCAGCAGTTATTTAATCTAGCCACTCTCCCCAACTCTTTTGTAGAGAAAGAAAATGATACCTAGAAAAGGTGAAGTAACTTGCATAAGAACACACAGGAAGTAAATAGAACAGAGATTCAAACCTAGGTCGAATGACTCTAAATTTCAAGCTCTGCCTGCTGCTGCACAATCTCTCTAGTTCTGTCTCAGGAAGGGCTTGGTGATGGATATCCAAGTTTTTAACCCTACACTTGATATAGGGACTCTAAAATAAAGAAACCAAAGACTGGTCTGACAGAGATCCAGATATTATTTTCAAGTTGGGAAACTGAAGCAATGATTTAGAGGGAGGGGATCTGTTTCTATCACTTGTCTCTAGGTAGGTAAAAAAGTATTTTCTTCGATTTTATAGATGAGATCCAGATTACTTGAGTAGTTTGCTCAATATCACAAAGTTAGTCTAAAATAAGGGGAAAAAACTTGAATCCACCTCAGTCACCTTTTAGAATTTTAGAATGTTAAAGCCCTGGAGAGCTTGTATACTAGCCCATTTCATTTCACTGATCAGGAAAATTGAAACCCAGAAAAAGGTGTGACTTTCCCAAGCTCATACGTTTGTTAAGGGGAAGAGACAAACATGGACCAAGATCTTTTGGCTTCAGCACTCTTACAATATATTAGAGAGATTTGGAGGGTTATAGCAGTGATGGTAAGTGGTAATCTGTCCCTGATCAAAGTTTGAGCCTCTTCTAGAGCCTCTCTCATCTCTTTATCCAATTCCCATAACAACAGAATGGATGGGGGGAGCAAAGGGCTGGGAAGAGAGGGGGGAACCACAGACAATCTTAGGATGGGTGGAGAGAAAAGAGCCAATACAGCCTGAGCTCAGATTCAGGGTGAGAGTCCAAGAAGAGGCTATAAATTCCCATTCAAGCTCCCTTTGCCTCTTCTCAGAGTCCTACTGAGGGGACAAAGGGAAGAGGGTGGTAGATGAAAGGGGTACTGAGGGTGAAGGGAAAGGAGTAGGGCCCCATACTCTGCCTCCTCGCTCCATCTCAGGGCTGGTTGCCATGGTGATAGGCGCTATGGAAACGCGGGAGGCGGGAGGAGGGGAATGTAGGGAGGGGTAAGGCCCGAGTAGCTCCGCATCCGCCCTCGGGTACCACTTTCCTTCCCCTCCCTCTCTCTTCTGGCCCAGCCTCCCGAAGGGGCCAGCTGAGCTCCTTTGTAAGAAAAAGGGGAAACGTAGGAGGGGCTCTGGGGCGGCTGTCCACGGTCCTGAACTGGGAACTCGAGCTAGGTGGGATGAGGGCGGGTTCGAAGAGGCGGGTAGGGTGAAAAGAACTCTCTCCTCCACTTCAGAGGGCAGCTACCCCGTCTTTAGTAAGTAAGATAAGAGAATCTCTGGTTCTGATCTGTTGTGTAGAGTGCACATGACCTTGGTCCCAGCTTCCCTTTGCCCTGATCTAGGTCCTAATAAAATCGGGATTTTATTTCTTGGTGGAGTGGGAGTGGAGGCGGGGAGATGAAGAAGGGAAAAACTGGGGTCCTCGTTGCACAGATGAGGCTTCGGCTCCCCTTCTCTTTAATACTCCCGTTCCTCCTTCCCTAGTTCCCTTCCACCATAGATTCATACACACACACACACACACACACACACACACACACACACACACTCCCATCCCCACAGCTCAGTCCTTGGGGGCTGGAGTTAGGAAATCGAGATTTTGGGGAGAGGACGACCCCGGGCCTCGAAAAGCCGCTTCCCGCCTCCCTTGCACAAAGAGCTTACCCTGTCCGCACCTCGCTACCGCGCCCCTAGCAACCCCTGACCCTCTGCACTCACAGTCCGTTTCGACTCCAAATGTTTCTAGCTCTCCTCGCTACTTGCCCCCATAAGAGGGTCCCTGCTTTTGTTCCGCCTCTTCAAGTGGCCCTAACCCCACGCCGAGCTGATGCCCAGCTCTGACCCGTCCGCCCTCCGTCTCTCTTTCACCAGGTCTCAGGATGCGACTCCTCTCCAGTGTCCTTGGGTTCCCCCGTCCCCACCTTCACTTGTGTTTTCGCAGCGCCCAGGCTGACAGCACTGGGACAGGTTGCAATCTCCATCCTGGTACCTCTAGGTCACTCTAGCCCCTTGCCCCCGGTGCCCAAGCCCCGCAGAGTTGCTCTCCTACTCACGAGTGCCGTCGAAGCGTGTGGCGATCGTGTCCAAGAAGGTGTTTTGGGGGGCCAGCAACCCCTTCATGACAGGCATGGCCCTGGGGTAGAGAGATCCAAGTTCGAGGAAGAGGTTACAGGGGGAGGATTAGCACGGCCGGGCAGGGTGGGGCGCGCTGCCGGCCGGGCCGGGGCGCCCCATGCGCCTGCCTCCCTCCCTTTCTCCTCTCTTCTCCTCCTCCTACGACGCCGCCGCCTCTGTGCTGGGCTCGGGGCTCAGCTCTTCTCCGCGCCGCAGCCCGGGCCACCCCGCCCCTCAGTCCCTTTTGGGGCTGCGTTCTTTCCCCCCAGTGGCCTGGCGAGCGCCCGCCACGTGGCCCCCTCAGGGGGAGGGGCTGCCAAAGACAGCCCCCTTCCCCTCTCAGCAGCCCACTTCGCTGAGGTAGGGTCCGCCCACGCGTGTCTCAGAGGGAGCTGGCTGACGACACGCCCACAGGGGAGTCCTAGAGGGATGGGGAGAGGATAGCGCAGAGAGAACATCCCTCCTCCCAAGTGTCCCCGCCTCCTAACCTGCCCTCTTCCTTCTAGAGAGCTCTTGGCCCCAGGTGTGACCCCACTTCTGCTCTGTGGACCCGCCCCCTACTTCTGGCCTCCCACTCCAGGCCCCGCCCTTGGGCTTCCCCCTCGCCTCGCCCACGCAGTCCCAGATACTTGGAGTTCTGCGCTGCAATTCTGGAACCCAGGAGCTCCCTTATTGAACCCTTACCTTATTCATTCCCCTCGCCCCCTTCTCCCCCGGATTAGCTCTTCATCAGTTCAAGAAGCAGTGTCTTGTGAAGAATGGGAGGAGCTGGGCATCCTACCTGTGTGATCTCGCGCAAGTTACTCCACTTCTTGATTGTTTTCTTCTTGTTGGTGAAATGTCATTAGGCTGGATGACCTCTTAAATCCCTTTCTTAGCGCTCAGAAGTTGCGAACTTATTATAGCTGCCAGTGATGATCCCCACAGGCTGCGGATGATGTGCTGGGTTTGGAATCAGAAATCCCTGGTTTCAGACTTTACTTCACATAGTACCTTAACTATGTAACCTTGGGCCATTCATGTAACACGATTAGACAATTCCCCAGAACACATCTACTATGTCAGAGGTGGGTTTCGATCTATTTTGACAAATGGACTTTCCACACCAGAAGAGGACTATATCATAGATCCTTTTGATAGTCCCATTTAAATTTAGCAAATCCTAGCAATAATGCTGTAAGGTAAGGCGTTAGCCAGATTTTCCAGGTGAATAGAAAGCGACTAAGTGACTTGTCTTGGTCACACTGGGCCTAATTTCAAGCCTCGAATTCTTACACTAAACTCCTGCCTCTCCATGTCAAAAATTGCACCCAAGCCTGTGTAGAAGTGGCTAGAACTACACAGTTTATTGAAAGAGGAAGATTGTCCCATTCAGCTCACACTTTTTTAAATTAATATTTTTCATTTTTACATCACCTTTATTTCCCTATACTCCCTACTCAAGACTCTTCCCTGCAACAGAGAACTTTTAAAAAGAAAAGAAAGGAAGATATGCAATCTCCCCACAAACAGTAAGGAAAACTAACACATCAGTCAAGTCTTACAGTATAAGCTGTTTTCCACCCCCTTGGTCCTTCACCTCAGCGAAGAAGAGGGAGGTTCAGATTATGTTTCTTAAAATAATTATCTTAACATCTTCTTACTTTGACATCTGCCCCTCTCCTACACATATATATTTCTCTGGAATGGAAAGAGAAGCTAGAGAGAGAAAGAAACCTAGAGAAGACTGAGACCCTGGAGCTGGATTATGTTTCCAAAGGGTACTTTAGAGCAGAACCAAAAAGGCAAGGGGCCCGAGAGTACAACAGAGAGCTATGCAAGTGGGATAGCAGAAAGAACTTCCGGACAGTGAAGGAGGAAACTGAGACAGGAATAAAGTCAGTCCTAAGCTTTATTCTTCTCCTCTGTCTCTGCTGCGGGGAAACAGGGCAGTCAGATGGCAGGGGGAAGATGGAACAAGGCATGCATAACAGGAGCCATTTCCTATGCCCTCAGTTGGGTTTTTTGATTGAGGAATGTCTCTGGTCAGTTCTTTAGTGTCTGGCTGGGATATGGACAAAGGACAGAGAGATCAAATTTTCAGTCGGGCTCCTGTGTTTTCATCCCTTCCTTCTAACACTCATGCTGAAGATTTCAAAAATAGAGCCTAGATTAGTGGTTACCTAGGTGCAGGAAGGATTTCTGGGCCTGGAATGGAAAGAATTGAGAATAAAAGGGACCATTTAAAATAAGGCTTTTAAAAGAAAAATGTACATGGGGCAGAAATCTATAACTGGAAGGACCTTTGGAGCCCATCCAGTTCATGTAAGGGATGAGGAAAATGGGATTTAGAGATTCACTGGAAATTACATAGGTGGCAAATTTGAACTTAGAGCCAATCAATCGGGCTGCATCTTCAATCTCTTCTACGCCAAAAAAAAAAAAAAAAAAAAAAAAAAAAAAAAAAAAAAAAAAAAAAAATCCTGCCTTCCCTATTTTTGTGCTAAATTGTTTATGCTACAGAGAAACCCCAAAGTCTGGAGTGACTGGGGTAAACAGAAGGGTATAATTTATAGACCTTCTCTCCGTCCCTTTCTCTCTTCTCCCCTCCCTCCCGCAAAGGTCTGTTGTTAGAGAGAGGAAAGAGGTGACCGCAGTAACAGAGAAAGGACACGTTCAGCTTGAGTCATCTTTATTCCCCAGTTCCTGGGGTGGAGCAAAGACCTGGGGCTGAGAGGAGGCGGGGAGAAACCCACCTGTCTCTCCTATTCCCTCATCTGAGGCCCGAACAACATGGAAATTAAGAAGAGTTCCCACCCCCGCCCCTGCCCTGGCCACTGCCCAAACGAGGGGGTCACGGAGCAGCCCGCCTGGGAGTCTGGGAGTGCGCCAGGGTTCGGACGGCGCGATTGCTTGGGGAGGGGCTGCAGGTAAGCTTTTGCCTCCGCGGTTTACGCCCCCAGCCAGCCCTGGACCGTGTCTAGTGCTGCGGGGCTGTCGGTACACAGATGCCCGGCGCAGGAGCCAGTGCCAGGGCCCCGGGAGCAGCTGCTGTAGCCCGGCGCTCCGGAGGGACCGGAGAGGGGCTCTCCGCCGGCGCCAGCCCGGCGCCCCACCGTGAGGATGCCTGCGGCGTGGTTGCCGCTGGCTTGCAGGAGCCTCTGGAGCCGTCCCTGCAGCCCAGAGAGGCCCGCCCTCCGTTTCCCCAAGGTGAGGATGCCCGCCGCGTGGTTGCCGGCTCCGTGCAGCAGGTCGTAGAGACGACAGGAGCAGGTTTTCTGCCGGCAGCAGTTGGGCATGGGCTGAGCTGCCGCCCGGGCCGGGAGCAAGGCCGGGAGCACCAGCAACAGGAGCAGCAGCGTCACGGTGGCCCAGGGAGCCTGTGGGGGGGAGAGTGAAGGGAGAGTGGGCACGCTGGGCAGGAGGGCAAGCCCTCCCCACCCCTACCACTGTCCCCAAACCAGCACTCACGACTCCCATCTCCAAGAAACTGCCACCTAGAAATTTCAGTCCCAGTAACAAGTTTGTAGAAAATGGAATTTCTGAAAACTGGGGTTTGTGCTCTAGGGGACCAAGGGTATGGATCTGGAACTCCCCCCCCTTTGGGAGGTCTTACCGAATTCACTCTTATTAAGATAAGGAAAAGCAAAAAATAAATAAAAATGAGATAAGGAAAGGTGAAAGGGGGAAGGGGAAATAAATTGTGCCTGCCATAGCAATGGGGTTTGGGGGCCTCCACTATTCCTATGAATGGATATAGGCCATGACGCCCATCCATCTGCTCTCCATCCCAGAGTCCATCTCCGACAAATCTATTGGTCTTTTTATGAAGTGAGAATTCACCTTATACTGTTTGCTTCCCCAACTGATCTACCTCTCCCCCAGAGAAGAATGGAGCACACAGAGTGAACTGGGTTCATAAATCAGAGAGAAGTCTGAAGGCCACAGAGGAATCCTTTTCCTTTTGACAGTCACTCCTGTGGGACCAGAGCTGCTGCTCAGACCTAGGGTTATGACCTCACCCACTCCTTACTTTCCAGCTGCCTGGCATAGGGACCACGACCAGGTGCTGAACACCGTCCCAAGCTGGAGACTCTTAAGCCTCCATAAGGTCAGACTAGGCTTTCCCACCAGAAGTGAGGTGGTCCCGTCCTGCCCTGTGCCTCCTGTTCCCTTCTTTCAGATCCCCGAGGCCTTTACCTTTGAAGTGCTTGGATCCATAGTGCAGGAGCCCTGGAGAAAGGGGCTGCCAGGAGCTGTCAGGATGTCCAGTCACGGGCACAGAGCCAGGCAGATGCTGGGTAGCAGTGACTGAGCAGCTCTCGTCCCAAGGCTTATAGTGACTGTGGCTTGTGGGGGGGAGGGATGGGCATCTACGCACATCCCCTGGGTCAGACAAAGCCAGAACCCAGAATACCATCCTGGAAAGGGGCTCGTCTCCAGGCTGAGAATGGAAGAATGAATGAGTGACGGTGTCTGGGTCCTGGGAAGATGGAGAGCTCCCTGGAGATGACACCGTCGCTGGGCATTAATAAGGCAACTGCAGATCCAGGAATCCAAGAACACAAAAGCAGAGCCAGCTCTATCTGGGGACAATGAGGCTGAGGCTGAGGGGAAGTGAGGGTCGTTAAACTAATTAGAGGACATGGTGAAAAGTGGGAGGGGGGGCAGATGCTGTGTCTTGTCCTGGTCATAATGCATAAGCTATATGTGGCGAGGGAAAAGGATGAATTATTAGTAGCTCTTTATTCTCATCTCTTTGTCTCCTCAAGGCTCCAAAGCATTATTTTTCAGGAGAAAAAAAATGCCCTCATCTACCCCCGTATTCCCTTTTTTCAGCTCCCTTCTCCCCTAGTTTCAGAAATAACCCTTTTCCCCTTCCACTTCACCTTGCCGCAACTCTGAGACATAGAATCATCATACATATATGTCTAGGCAAGTTTATTGTGACCTGGCTTGTTGAGAGAGTTCTTTGGAAGCATGGGCCATCTTTTGCTTAGGCTGAGGGACTAGTTAGATTTCCTATGGTCTTTTAGTATTATTGATCCCACTGCCCCCATCCCTCCACCCCCTGTTATTTCTCCCCTAACACCAAGGCAGAAGGAATAACAGTAGTGAAATAGAAATAAAGAATAATGCATTGGGGGAAGCTAGGTGTAACCTGTCAGTAGGGCACTAGCATCAGTGACCCTAGTTCAAGTCTCACCTCAGACACTTGACACTTACTAGCTGTGTGACCCTGAACAAGTCCTGTAACCCTGATTTCCTAGCCAAAAAAATAGAAGGCAGGGTCTGGCTCCTGGCTTGTCCACAAACTAGCTGTACAGCTTTTAGCCAATCACTTAATCTCTCTGGGACTCAGTTTCTTCTTCTCTAAAATGAGGTGCTTTCTAAAGCTTCCTTCCAGTTTGGACATTATAGCAAACGGTGTTCTTGTCACAGGCCTCTGAGAACACTACCCCAACATGCTACCTGGCCAGCTGTCAATTCAGACTCTTGAGAACTGGGGACTGGATAATTGGGATGGGGCTGCGGCCAAATTATGGTAAAGGCAGTGAGGGTGAGAAGAGGGGAGGGGAGAGTGGTCAGTTTCTCATTTAGAGGCTCCAAACTTATTAGAGGATTGAGAAGGGAGATTGACTTGCCAACAGCTTTCCAATCTCCGATTTTACACCATATCTCTTAGAGATGGATAGATAGTGTGGTGAAACAGAGAGAAAGTTGGCCTTGGAGTCAGGAAAATTCAGGTTCAAACCTAACTTTAGACACATATGGGCTGTGAGAGCCTGGGAAAATCACAACCTCTCAGTGCTCTTAGAGAGTGTTTCCTCATTCAGAAGATCCCTTATATTATATATATGAAATCACAGGCCCAATGTCATCTCTATCC
This sequence comes from Sminthopsis crassicaudata, assembly GCF_048593235.1. Taxonomy (NCBI): domain Eukaryota; kingdom Metazoa; phylum Chordata; class Mammalia; order Dasyuromorphia; family Dasyuridae; genus Sminthopsis; species Sminthopsis crassicaudata. Next base: position 353,365,204 of record NC_133620.1, read on the forward strand.
CCTATGTTTAAAAATCAAGTCAGTGAAGAGAGAGCAAGACACCAGATCCATTCTACTGAGGGAAGGAAAGGGGGAACAATGTCCCTCACCTCCCGGCACCTTCATCTCTGGTAAGTGTACCTCCCCCACTGTCTGCCCAGCAGTTAAAGTTAATATCACTTAGCCTGGATTGGGACCACAACGGTTCCCAAATGAGATTTTTTTCCCACTTTGAGAAAGCAAAAAGATAATAGGGTGACTGCCTAGAATCAGAAAGACCCCTGGATTATGGGCTTCCACAGAGACAGATGAGAGAGAGAGACGTCCTGTGATGGAGGTGGGGCCTGAGAACACTCAAGACACCACCCTCCTTAGCAGAAACTGGACCAGGTCTCTATGTTTCAGGATTCGGGGCATCTCTGGGGGAAAGGAGGAAAAGGGCATAAATGAGGGAGAGGAGGAAAGGAGAGTCCGAAGTTCACTAAAGCCCCCTTGGCCCACCAGGTGGACTTGGGCAGGTCCAATACTGCCTCGGAAACGGAGAGACTTGTAGGTGGGGGATGCTTCCTGGAGGCAGTGATCGAGCTGGGAATAGAAAGAACAAACAAAGCTTAGGCCAGAGTGTGTTTATAGGGTGTAGGATGGGTTGTGACTGAGGCTACAGATTATGGACTTATCACAGCTAGAAAAGATCTTAGGGTCTCTCATCTCTCTCTCCTTCATTAGGATCCTTCATTTTCTTTTCTGATTAGCTCTCTCTCCTCAACCCAAATGAATCCAAGGACCTGGGGTAGGGAAACCACAGCCCCTTTTTCCTTACTCTCTTACCTTGTGTCGATGGTCCTCAGACAAGCCCCTTACTCCTCTCAGTTCTACAAATACTTCATAGTGAGGAGCAGAGGCATCGGAGAAGGAGCCTGTAGAAAATTCACTCTTTACTTGAGGGATCTCTAAGAGAGTTCTTATCTCTCCTTAGTTCCCATCTTGGGGTACGTGGAGAAAAGGGACAGGTTTTTTGGGGGAGGATGGGGGCATATTTGGGCTTGAAAGTGGAGAACAGAAAACTGCTATTTCGTAAGAGAAAGAAAAAGGAAGGGAAATAGCACTCCAGAAGGGCTGAAGATTAGACTCTGGGAGAGGATTTCTATCAAGAAACAAGGAGTTGCCATCTGCCTGGGAGATATCAGTAACTCTGGGCAGTGGGAAGTAAGGGCAGAATGGTGGTGAGGGGCACCTCCTACAAAGATAGGGGACTGGGCAGCATGACCTCAGGAGGGGGAGATAGGAAAATGTCTTACCCACAATGCTACTTTCTGTACAGCAGTAATCCAGCAATTTGGCCCCTGGCCAGAGCCCCACGGCACAGAGCAATGCCCCGGAGAACACATCTTCAGAAACGCCCTCACCTCGGACATTGAGAGACTGACCCAGCCTATGGTGAGAGGAGGGTGGGGAGGGACCAAGGGGGTCAGATCAGCTTCCCAAGGAGAGGAACATTCAGGGACACTCTCTCTTCTAATTCTCAGGAAGGGGCTGACAAGAACCTCCCAGGAGTTTCAGAGAGAAGATTTTGGGGCTAGTTTAGAAGGAAGCCAGGATTTGGGATTAAGGAGAAACTGTTCTGTGGAGTCTCTCAGTTGGGAAGATCCTGCCGGATCTCTTCCAGACTTCTCAGCAGGGGAACCTTTCAGTCCAAGGCTCTGTCTTGGTCTGGATGTCTCAATGTCTCCTCTGAAATCCCCTGGAAAAACCCTTTAGCATTTCCCTCAGTAGGTCACTCACCTGCGGACGAATCTGACTATAGGACATTGATTGTAGAAGTCAATGACTTGGACCACATCCCCCAGGGGGCACCTATGCATGGCAAAGAGAGGGGGTGAAGTGGTAATAAGAAAGGGATAAATAAGGCAGGGGAGAGCCTCATGCCTCCATCCTTCCCTGCTCTACCAGGAGTCCCTTTGTTTACTCTTCCTCCCTCTTTCACCTCGCCAGTGCAAGGTCTGCAGGAGAAAAGGTGAGGCAGGGCCTGGGGGGCGGACATCACCTGGTGAGGCGAGCACCACTGGTCAGCACCAGCTCATACTCTTTCCCTTGCAGAGCCTCCCCTAACAGGAGCGTGCAGGGGACCTCCTCTTGGCTCCTCTCCCAGGCTGGGAGCAGTTCCACAAAGGGAGGTCCTGGGAGTAAAAGGTATCCTGGCTTCCGCTGCTTTGGGCAGAGGTTCAATCCGATCACACCTGAGCATGGGATGAAGGTGGGGCAGAGAATAAACAGTGAGCCAGGAACAGACCCTTCCCTTTGCTTCCCCAAACCGGTTATGTGGCAATGAGGGTTGTGGGAGGAGTGCCTGGAGAGAGGCATCATGGGATATTCCCTCCCCTGCTGCCCACCTGTAGGGGAAGGACAGGGCCTAGTCCAGTGTCTCCTGATGGGCTCTGACCCTTCCCGTTCCTATGCTTGGGTTTTTGCTTGTTCTTCCTGCAGGACCAAATCTCCTCCATCCAACCTGACTAAGTTGGCTCCACTCCCTGCGGGGCCCCCTCCAGAGTTCTCCCAAGCCCCTGACCTCCGGCAGCTACATAAGCAGGTGAGAAGAAAGGCACCCCTTGGCACCAGGTAGCCCCCAAGGCGGCCTTGGCCACATCTTGCCCCCCTGCGTCTGTGGTCACCACCACCTGCAGCTGGGGCCAGAGCCTTCGGGCCAGGCCCTGGGGGCCCTGCTCCAGTTCGATTTTCAGCTCTGCTGCCCGGTCGGGGGCCGGGGGTGAGAATCCCAGCTGGCCAGCAGCCACCGCTTCCACCAGGCCCTCCCAGTCAGCCCCAAGGCAGCAGAAGACATCCAGCAACTCCGTGGCTGTCCCGGCCTCTAGCACCTGCACATCCTTGGCTCCAAGAGCTGCTAAAAGCAGTGTCCGGGGGTCCCCTGCTCCTGCCGTGGGGGGACAAGCCCAGGCCAGGGGCCTCAGGGGCCAGGGGAGGGAGCAAGGCCAGGGGGAAGTGAGGGTCAAACGGGCAGTGCCTCCTGGGACCAGTGCCCCTGGATACGTCTCTTTCAGAGAATTGAAACTCAGCAATGTGATCTGGAAAGAGAGACAAGCAGGGCTGGAGAAGGCTCGGCTTGAACTCTCCCACTCCCATCACAAGCCTGGACTGGGGGATCTGCCGTCTCAGAGCCAAACCTCCCAGGGGGAGGTGAGCTTCAGGGCTCTTGGTGGGATGCCTTCTTCCCCTGGAGACACCCTTCCCACTTTCCCTGGCTACCTGTAAAGAAGACTCCCACGAGGTAGGGTTGGACGGCGGATGCTGCAGCTTTGCCAAGCCCTCACCCGAGCCCCCTGTCTTGCTGTGGGGGTCCAGGCAAGGCCAAACGAGAGGGAACTGATTCCGGAAACTGTCCAAGTCTGTGATGATCAAAGATACCCCCCCAGGGAAATACTCGGGTCAGAATCCCCTGTGTGGGAGGGCTTGGGGGACAGGGGAGGAAGGTGGGAGGAGCACCTTTGTCCAGAAGTGCCAGAGGAAAGAGCCTCTAGGGCTGGCTTGGGAGGAGACCAAGGCTGGGGACGGGAGAGCCTCCGGACCCACAACAGGGAGCATCCGTCAGGCCAGTATCCCTCTACGGAGCTGATCGGCTGGGCAAAGGGCCTCTCTGTGGGGGTCCCTCTTATTCTAAGACCCCACTGGAAGGGGACTGCTGGGCCCAGATGTTCCCATGTGTGTGGTTCCTCTAAGTCTATGTGCTCTGTATTCAGAGGTTTATAAATTTAGCGACGGAAAGGACTTTGGTCCAAATCTCGAATTTTTTCAAGTGAGAAACAAAGATCTAAAATGTCCAGCACTTTCTCCCTCTGTTAGTGGATGTGGGAATTTAGAGGGTGCGATGGAGAATGCTGGGCTTAGGAGTCAGAATCTCCAGCCATGTGATCCCTGGCAAGTCACCTAACTGGATTCTGCCTCAGTTTCCTCCTCTGTAAAATACTCCTACTCCCAGGATCATTGTGAGTTTTAAGAGAGCATTTTTACCTTGCAACCTCATAGCTCTATATAAATGCTATTATTGCCATTGTACTGAATCTGGGAACTTTTCCCAGAGTCCTTTGGAAAAACCCACCTGGTATTTCCTCTCGGAGGCAGGTGGCAGTTTGAGGTCCCTGAAGACATCGCTGCAGTGTCTGCTTCTGGCTCTGATGGGCATGTCTGGTGCTCTCCTCCAGTCGCCACATGGTCCAGGCTGCTGCCCAGCCCAGGGCTCTTAAGGCCACTCGGTGGCCCCAGGCCTTCCTCAGCCTTCGGGACCTCTGCCACCAGAGCAGGGTCAAGGGCAGAAACAGCAGCAGCAGCAGCAGCAGCAGCATCTCCATGGGAGGTTCTAGGAGAGTAACAGGGGAATCATAGCTGCTTCTCCCTGGCTCGTGGCACCCCGGGGGTAACTGAGGCAAACGGGGCCCAGGGGGAGAGCCGGGCTCCAAGGAAAGGGGGGCCGCAGGGAGCATCCTGCCCGAACTCCGGTCCCGCCTCTCTGGCCATCTTGATCTCACTTTCCCCACCTACCTCCCCTCCGCTCCGTGCTATCCCAGCACACACCACGGCTCCAATCCCCCTCCTTTCACCCCTTTTTTACTTTTGCTCTGTGCTCCTACTTCCTTTTTGATTCCAGCGAGTGTCTCATCTCCTCCCTATACCCCAGTTTCTAAGGGTCCTTCCGGGTTTCTTCCGGAAATAACGTTCCTCTTCCGGACCAGAAAGAGCTGAAGTTTTAAAGGGCAGGGCTCGGCCGGGGAAACCTAGTGGCTCGGCAGCAATCGGGCTCTGCATTTGTGCTGGGGTGGGGGTGGGGGGTTCTGAAAAGTAGAAGGGGTGTCTTAAAGGGACCGGCTGTGCTCCACTGCTAGCCCAGGGCTTTAAGGGGAGGGGAAGAGGAAAACTGGATCAGAAAACAAAAGCAGGGGAGCAAGTGGGAAAGGGGCTCTGGTGTGCGGGCAGAATGCAAATAGACACCTGTTTCTTAGGTCTCGGAGCTTTCCCAGCCAGCCTTGCAGCCTCAGAGCCTGGCAGCTACTGAGTTAAAGAGCAGAGGGGAAAGAGGAGTTGGGAGCCTAGGGAAACAGCCTGGGGAAAGGCCTTCTCCTCGGACACAGATGTGGTCGGGGCTGTTGGTCATTTGTGGAGCCATGTCCGCTCTTGGTGACCCAGGGTCACCCACCTCTCAGTGTCTGGGGTCAAACTGAGACCTGGGGCTTCCTGCCGATAGGCCTGGCACTCCTCCTTTGGGCTAGTCCCCCCACTAGTGATCTTGGGACCCAGGATTAAGCCATACACATGCAGGCCTGGAGAGATCAAACATACTGATTTTCAAAGATAGAGATTAAAATCTCCGAACTTTGGGAAAACTTTATTACTAAAGGGACGGTGGTTAAACATCTAGAAAACATCTCAAAGAATTAGCACGACTCCATCAAGAATAGGCCATCTTGTGGACATGATTCTTTCCACAAGGCACTCTTTCAAAGCAATTCCAATAGACTTGGTGTGGGAAATGCCAAGAGAGAATGTGGACAGAAGCGTTGTATTTTTACCTTGTTTTAGTTGTAGTTTGTTTTTTTTCTTTTTCATTTTTTCCCCTTTGATCTGATTTTCTTGCACAGCATGACAAATGTGGAAATATGTTTAAAAGAACTATACAGGGGCATTGGGGTGGCTCAGTGAGAGCACCAGCCCTGAAGCCAGGAAGACCTGAGTTCAAATTTAACCTCAGACACTTAACACTTCCTAGCGTCACCCCCAATTGCCTCAGCAAAAAAAAAAAAAAAAAAAAAAAAATTGCACATACTTAGCTTTTATCAGATTGCTTGCTGCCTTGGGGAGAAGGCAAAAAGGAGAGGGAGAAAATTTTGGAACACAAAGTTTTACAAAAATGAATATTGAAAAGTATTACAGGTATTTGGAAAACTAAAAATGCTATTAAAAATGAAAATACTAACAAAAAATAGGCCATCATGGAAAACTATTGTGATATAAGAAATGAGGAACAAAGTGATTTCAGAAAAAACTGGGAGAATAGGAACAAGTGAAGTAAGCAGAACTGGAAGAACCCGGCAGTTACAACATCTTGTAATGATGATCAAGACTTAGCTACTCTGATTAATACGATGACCCGTGACAAGTCTAAAGGATTCATGATGAAAAATTCTATTCACCTTCAGAGAGAACTGATGAAGTCTGAGTGCAGACTAAAACATACTTTTTCCTGCACTTTTTTTTTTTTGCTTCCCTGGCCCCAACATAATTGATATGGAAATGTTTTGTATGCCTTCACGTGTATAATTGTCTTTTCTTAATGAAGAGGGGTGGGCGGGAGGGAGAGAATTTTTAAAAATAAATGTTAAAAATAAATAATTAAAGTGGGGGGAAAGGTATAGGCCATCATGCCAAAGATTTGGAAACTGAGGGGGTGCTTATTGAGTAATGATGAACAAGTTGTGGTGCGTTAATGTGATGGAATATTATTGTGCTATAAGAAAAATGATGAAGTGATAGTTTCAGGAAACCTAGGAAGACCTGTGTGAACTGATGCAAAATAAAATGAATAGGGGCAGCTAGGTGGCACAGTGGACAGAGCACCAGCCCTGAAGTCAGGAGGACCTGAGTTCAAATACAACCTCAGATACCTAACACTTCCTGGCTGTGTGACTTTGGGCAAGTCACTTAACTCCAATTGCCTCAGCAAAAAAATAAAAAAAATGAAGTGAGTTGGAGAGCAACTTTTATAATGCTAATAACATTGCAAAGACAAACAACTTCTGAGAGACTTAGGAACTGATCAGAACAATTCAGATGATTCATGAAGAAGCACATTACTTTTAATGAGTGAGATAATGGACTTAGTGTGCAGATTGATAATTTTTTTTTGCACATAGTCAACTTGAGAATTTTTAACTAATAGTTTAACGACTTGTAATAGGTTTTTCCTCTCAATGGGGGAAAGGGGAGATGGACAAGGGGGGGTTGGAGAGAATACAGAGCAGAAAATAAGATATAATTAAAAGTAAAAAACAAATAAAGTAGGCTATGCCAGATAAATCTTATTTCCTTTTTCTTTTGGAGTTATCTAGCTGATTTGAGAAAATTTACCTAAATTTTAGCAAAGGAGCCTGAGCAAGTTACTCATTCTACATAAACATTCATCTTACATAAAAGATGGTCTTGGATGAGGGATTTCAATAAAGTGGCATAATACTTAACATTTTTATCAATGACTTGATAAAAGACAACTTTATCAAATTTGCAGATGGCCAATCTACTAGAAGATTGCCAGGATCAAAAAAAACAAAAAATAAAAACAAAAACAAAAAACCCCTCAAAAAACCTTGAAAAGCTTATCTTGGGTGAAATCAAGATTAAATTTAATAGGGAAAAATGTCATATCTTTGGGTTTAAGAAATCAACTTCATGAGTACTAAAGTGGGAGAATAGTTAAGCAAGTTTGAAAAACACCTGGGGATTTTAGGGGATTGAAAGCTCAATTAAGTTAACACTGATATGGCAGTCAGAAAAGGCTAATGTAATCTTGTACTGCACTGAAAGCACTGGTTCCAGAATAAAGAAGGTGAGAGTCTGGTTGTGTGTCATTTGGATCAGACTATATTTAGAATGCTATGTTCAGTTTGGGGTGCTACATTTTAGGAAAAACATTGATAAAATGAAGAATATACAAAGAGGAGGGTCATCAGCATTTTGGAGACCAAGTTAAAGCTTGTGAAGAACTGATCATTTAGCTTGGAAACTAGTGTGGGATGGGGAGCATTAGGTAGGGAAGAGTTATTTTCAAATACTTGAAATGCTGTCCTGTGGGTGATAGATTAGAAATGTTCCCATTGACCCGAAGGGGCAAAACTAGAAGCTTTAAGTAGAAGTTAAAAGGAAGCAAATTTAGTTTTATTATCAGGAAAAACTAATTTTGGATAGAAAGAGCTACATTGGGCAGTATAGAGTTCTTTAGGCAAAGGCTGAATAACCACGTATGGAATGTGCTATGGTATGGATTCCTTTCCAGGTATGTTCCATTAGAAAACTACTTCTATTCTGAAATTGTGATCCTTATTTTACAAAGGGAAACTGAATCCCAGAGAAGGAAAGCATTTAAGGTCACATGAGTAATAAGTAGGAACTGGGTTTTGAACCTAATCCTTATGTGATGTTCAGAAGATTCTCTAATTCTGAGATGGCAGTCTCTAGGCAACTGTGGGAATGACCTTTAAATCTACTAAGTGGGGAAACATCGAGGCAAAAGATATATATATATATATATATATATATTTTTTTTTTTTTTTTTTCTGGCAGGAGAAAGACAATGATTTTGAGCTTCCCTAATGTAAAGCTCATTCACCTTACTGAGAACTAGGACAGGGATAAAAATTGATCAGATCAGGTCATTCCTTAGGTTCTTCCATAAAGATGGTTACACAAAAGACTAGCTAAAGTAGCCATAGTGAGGATTTATGTCATATATAGAATTTTGGAGCTGTCAATCTAAGGTTGTCAGGGCAAAAAAGTTTCATAACTCCTTAAACCAAACCGGAAGTGTTATATGTGAAAACTGGGTCAATAAATTGACTTCTCATTCATCTCAGAGGAGAGGCTTGGCTAAATTTGGAATGGCTGATTATCAGGCTGCCTTCAAGGTGATAAATTTTGAAACCGTCAGGTTATTATACAGATAATAGATATATATTTGTAGAACTGAATATAAATAACACTCTGAATGACAAGAGCTGACATGTTGGAGTTAAGCATTAAAGGAAGATGGAATCTTCTCCAAAACTGGGTATCTGACATGGTTTGAATATGCTTTATCCCTAAGGAGGAGATGGGTCCGCAGGTCCATTCAAGAATTTCATTCTATACTGGTGGTGCTTTCTCTTTAAAAGTACCCTTTATGACACCCCCCTCCTCTCACCCTCCTACTCCAGGGACTGCCTACAGGGGACTGTGGGCTTGGAGAGATTGTGTAGATGATAGTGAATCAGAATGAAATGGTAGATTTTTGTGTAGATGCATTTGTCTGCTGTAATTTTATATATATATATATATATAAAACTTATAATTGTACAGTTCATTTCTGTTGTAAACATCATTAAACCATTTTCCAAGTGTTTTAACATTGAGTTCTTTAAAAAAAAATTAATTTCATTCTACTTCTGAGCTGAAGAAATCCCGTTACAGCAGTTCTGACATGTGTTGACTTTGTCTCATTTTTAAAAGCCCATTCTCACAGTCTTATCAGTGTTGCTATCCTTACCTTCCCCCATACTCCAAAACTCTGCACATATATGGAAGAAAGAAATAAACTGAAAAAGATATTGTCTCTTCAGGAGGCCTTTATTGTAACATAAAATACACAATTTTGTGACTGCCCAAAATTGTACACAATACTTTATTGGTGGCTGGCTATATATGAATCTGCTTCAACACTAAAATATGTATCTGAAATAATTTCACAAAGTTTTAAAAAGAAAAATTATCAAAAGTATTCTCTTATTTAAATTATACTCCCTTTTGGGGTATTCCCATCCTCACAAAACCCTGTGTATACCACACACTGTTGAAACATTTATGCTACTGTTCTGTGAGGGGGTGGGGTAAAGAGGGTAAGGGAAATGGTCAAAACTTGACTTTCATCAATAATCAGCACGAACAAAAGTTTGGCTCTGTATTTTGCAAAGGGGGAGGGAGAGAAAGAAAACAATCTATAATCTCAGTCCCAAATTTCTCGCAGGAGCAGCTTCTGGAAGAGTGAGGGCAGCTAAGCAAGTGCTAGGTCTCATGCTTTCTGGGAAGTCTGGTGTCCCCGGAGAGTTGCAATTGCGGGAGCGAGTGAGGTTTAAGAGCATCACCACTTCCAAGAATCTTCTTCAGCAAGAAACTGGGCGGAGGCCAGGAAAGAGAGACACATTTCTATGGTTTCCCCTTGTTCTGCTCTTTCCCAGACCATCTCAGATATGATGCTATTGTGGTGTTGCCCCCTGGTGGGCACAGGCTGCCAAAACATGAACTGAATTTTCATGCTGAGCTACTCCAGGCTTCAGGGTCAGAGAAGGGAAATAAGGAAGTAAGAAAGCTAGAGAGTCATTTTATGGATTCTTTATCATAGGTCTGGGTACCTAGGAAACATGGACTTTCCCCTTCCTCTTTCCCCCCATCCTCCAACTTCAGGACTAGAGTCCTAATTAAGTCCACCTACTGAGGTGAACAGCATCCCACAGCCAATGCTGGTGTTTCTGGAGAGTTTGATCTACTTCCAGGAAGGGCAAAGAGATGCTCCTGCTGCCTGGCAGTGCCGGGGTATGGATGCCCAGGTTAAAAAATAATCAACATATAAAACTGAGCCAAGGCCAACACACAGTGGCTTTTAAAAAGTTACCTTCCAATAAATACTTTACTAAAGAGGAATATTTCTCCATCAACATCAAGATACTTGATAAATTCATAACTTTTTTGTTAAAAAAATATCTGTTTATTTACTAGCAAGTATAAAAATAAGGTTTTTAGTGACATAACTCTCCTGGGTATGGCCATGTGCCCTTCTCTTGGAGAGAGGGAGATGGGGAAGAACCTCATAGGCCTACCCATAGGCTGTGTCTGCTCATTCCCCTACCTATGTCCAGCTACACATCCCAGCCATAGCCCACATCTCCTCAGTAGGAAGAAGCTAACGAAGAAACTACCATGAGTCAACATTATGCTAGGCTTAATTTCATTTTTCCTTTTTTTTTTTTTCCTGTTTACCAAAACAAAACCAAAAACATCACAAATAAACCAAAACCCTCAAACCTCTATCACTGCCCACAACCACACATGGGTGGACCACAGACTTCAAATTCAACAAGCTAGCCTTTGGTTCAGATGACATTCATGCCATCAAATCTTCAAGACACTCACTGGTGTAAACACTGGAAGGAAATGCAAGTGACAATGGGTATGACTGGCATAGGACCTGGGGTAAAAAGAGACAATTCTGATGACACATGAGTAGGGAGAGGTAGGAGGGAAATGAAGAGGATACATTTTAGAAAAAACAAAAGGGCATCTAACATTTATAAAATCCATAACCCTTAAAGTGATCCTAAAAAACAACAGCAACCAAAAACAAAAACAAAAACAACAAAACAAAACAAAACCCTCACACTTTAGTATCCAACAATTCAGAGAATGAGCAAAGATGGAAAAGTCTTTGAATGATCAAATTCAAATTGTGGGTAATCCCAGTTAACAAATTATTGTTTTTAACCCTGGGAAGTTAATGTGTAGTACTCCACTATAGCCCAAATGCACAGGATATTAATACTACAAGGATGTACAATATATGGCTAGTCTTTCTTATGCCCATTTCAAACATACACATCCCTAAACATTCATGCATACATGCGTTCTCACTGCGGCAATGGAGCAAATCCACACAAAAAGGTGAACCTGTATGTGCTAAGTGGTATTTGAAAAAGATCAATCCCCAACAGAAAACCTACAACTCTTTCCCCGAGTCCATTTATCTTTTCAAACTATCATAATTTCCCACTCCAACCTAGAAAAAGAAAGAAAACCTCGCTTTTTTGTGAAAAGGCAGTGATCAAAATTTCAGAGGATAGATAAAGGCAACAATTGTTAACTTTTTTGACTAATATTTGGCTGAAACAGCAACATAAGTCATTGATTAGGAGGTGCAACCTCGCTTCCACCCCTACCCATCCCCACCCTCCCAAAGCCAAAGCTCAGCCTTTCTCAGGAACTGGCTTTTAGTAAAGAGAAATTGGCCACAGTCCCTAAGGTCCTGACAACAAAGCCAAATCCTGGACAGAAAGGAGGGAAGGGGGAGAACAATACCTCACTTGAATACACAGACACACACATACATACTCACACACACACACTCACACCCACCCCACTGGCATCACCATGCACAGAAATACTAAAGTCACAACTAGTATTAACACTTCACATTATGAGTATTATTTCCAAAGAGAAGCGATTCATGGAATTAAACATCCACAAGAGCGATCCTCCGGGCAGGGGCTGAAGAGCTATGGGTTGGAGGGGTCAGGGGTCACGACTGGGCATGGGGAATCCACTGACTGTCCATTGGTCGGCGCAAGAGTTCTTCAACATGTCTTGCTACATCCATAGTGTCGTCCAGGTCAAAATCCCCATCTGGGTCAAGGACAGAGTCAGGGCTGATAAAGGAAGAGAGAACATCAGAATCCGAAAAGCAACCTCATCCCCCACTTAATCCCAGTGTTCTACACTTGGCAGTTTGAAGGCACTGCCCTCCCTCCTCTGCTCTGAGCTGATTTTTACTCCAGCATTAGCTCAGAGAAAGACGGAGAACTACTCATTTAATAAAGCTGTATCCAGTGACCCAATTTAAATCACCTGCCTGGCCACAGAATACCTGGCTGAAGGACAATATTGAGCCCACCCCATTCCTAGAGTGACCACTGGCATTTTCCATCTAAATAGATTGACAGGTCTAGGCTTTTAAACTCAGTAATCCCTCCTTAAACCAAGAAATTCCAGCCCACTAGGGGACCCTAATAGTTCTCCAATGGTCACCACCTCCTTGGGCCCCTAAAAGAACACAACCTACTTCTGTGGATACATATTATAGTGAGACTGGGAGCACACGGCTGGGGATGGGGCCTGATCCATGTAGGTGGCGCTGGCCCCTGAAGAATCTGCAGAGGCATTGACAAACCTGGAGGAAGAAGCAGAAACATAGCCTAAGACCCCACAGAGCCTGAAAGACTAAAGTAGAAACAGACCTTAAGGGAGAGAGAGAGCCTAGTAGCCTCTTCTTCTGCTTCTAAGACTAACAATTCCTTTCTGTGATGAGCCTTCAGAAAAAAATGCTTGTCTTTGCTAAACTTGGCCTATATCTTGTCCCCAGGATTGCCCATTCTAGGTCAGCATTAGTCAAGAAAAACCACCTCTGCCCTCTGTCCTTTGCCTCTATATGGGGAGGCTCAGCTTTTTTATACACTACTTGAGTCTGGGGTAGTATAAACTGGTAATCCTGGGGTTTCTGTACTGGGGAAGGCAGAAAGGGAGGTACATTACGTGCTCATGAGAAAAAGAGCTGTGGTTTGAAGCCCTTAGTATGTTAGGGCAAAAACAAGATGGCACCCAAAAACCAGGCTCAGCAGGGCTTCCTAGAAAAAACTAGACAGGGCATTTATGGAATAGTTTAGATATATGTGGGGCAGGGCATGATAAATGGAGATAAAAATTCAAGTATGTTCCAAAAAAAGAACTAGGGAGACTGAATGTGTTTTGAAGTATAGTATTTTCACCTTTTAATTTTTTTCCTTTCATGGTTTTTTCCCCTTTGGTCTGATTTTTTTTGGCTCAACATGACAAATATACAAATATGTTTAAAATATAGCATTTTTAACCTCTATCAGGTTATTTGCTGTCCTTGGGGAGTAGAGAGGCAAGAGAGGGAGAAAAATTTGGAATACAAAGTTTTTAAAAAAATGAATGTAGCTATCTTTACATGTATTTGGAAAAAAATAAAATACTATTGAGAGAAAAAAGAATCCAAATGTGCATATGATCTGAGCACTTACTCTGGGACCACCTGCTTGATCTGTGGCTTCACATATCCATCCACAGCTTTAGCTGCCAAGGAGAGAAAGGAGAAGGGGATTGAGGACAAAGGTGGTTATCAAGTGAGTAGATAATGGAGTCTTTTTCAGAAATAGTCTTTCTCTTAGGATCATAAGACAAAGACACCCAGAGGTCCAACCCCCAATTTTACCCTAGAAAGTGAGGGACAAATGCAGCCTTAATTCAGAGAATGGAAATTAAAGGCTTCACTGATACAATTAATTGGCATATTTCACTAAATTCCTCCAATTACAAACCAATGTTACAAATCCAAATTAAGCATTAATGATATGCTCACCCTATAAGAAAACATACTTCCCCCATTCATCTGCTTGCCTGTCTCCATCCTACAGTGGAGGGTTTGGCATTTTCATGGCATTCTGAGAAAAAAAACACTTGCCCGCTCACCCCAGGTGAGAACTATTCATGCAATGATATATATATATTTTAAATGTTGGCTGTTTCTCTCATTTCCCATATAAATCATCCTAGAAGAATGTAGCCCGAGAATTCGTTTTCTGAGGCTGGGGTTAAGTGACTTGCCCAGGGTCACACAATTAGGAAGTGTTAAGTGTCTGAGACCAGATTTGAACTCAGGTCCTCCTGAATTCAAGGCTGGTGCTCTATCCACTGCGCCACCTAGCTGCTTCTAGCATGAGGATTAAAACTCAGCTATTCAACTTCTGATCTTTGTGTGAAGTGCTAAATTATGGAAAACCACATTCAGAAATGGGAAAATGTAGCATTATTTCCTGGAAGCAAGTAGAAGTTTGATTTAACTGTTCATATTTATGGAGTAAATGGTAACAAAGGGATTTGTGTGCTATCCTACCTGATTCTCATAACACCCTCCTCACTTTATGGAAGAAAAGACTGAAGCTCACAGGGTTTACATGACTTGGCCAAATTCCTTCAGCCAGTACCTAGCAGTACTAGAGTTTGAATCAATGTTTTGGATGAAGTTCAGTACTCTTCCAACAGCATCAAATTCCACAGACCAATATGCTTTGTGATTAATAAGCTTTTTATGATCTGTATATGCAAGCGCCCTAATTTGACTTACTCAGGATTAAAGAACTTTAGGACTTGATAACCAGTATTGCATCTCACATCTCCAAGCAGTGACAGAATAGTAAAGGAGATTAAACAAAAGAATTGGTCAAAGAAAGCCATCTGGAAATAGATACAATAGGAAATTCTTGGTGATAAATATTAGTAGAGGGAAGCAGATGTGCATATTAAAAATTGCTTGTTAATTAAACAATCATTTGTCTTTGGAATTTGCATTATGATTTTTTTCCTCCTAGAAGATTTACTTCCTCAATTTGGCTTGGTACAAGCAAGCATTAAAAATGAGTTTTCATTCCCTAAGATATTAACATTAGGGATGAGGTAGCAAAGAAAGTCCATAATTAACATTTGCCATACTGTATAAACTGCATAAAATACATAAGTAACTGAAAATTGAGTTTATATACTGCTACCTAAGATAAAGAGACAAAAACAAGACACATCAAAAATTTGAATTCTGTTACCAGTGGCAGACTCGCACATAACTGGTGTGTAATACTTGGAGTATACTTCATCTTTTGGCCGATCAGGGAACACGTAGATAAGGTAATTCAGATCTCCCAAGCGGTCAGCCAGGGAACGGATTGAGAAGTCTCTAGTGGTAAAAGGCATCAGATTCCAAAACATCCTTTCCTCTAAATTAACAAATAGAAAAATGACACTCCATACATGGAACAGGAAACCTTTCCCTTTCCCAAGTCCACCAATATTATAGAACACTGTCTTCCACATTGCCCTTTCTGGGAATTCATCTTCAGGTTACATCTGAGATAATGACTAGGGTCAATGACCACAAAATACACACATTTTCCTTAGGTGTGCTAGGTATGAATAACCCTCACCAAATGCAGTTCTCAAATTCTAATTCCCTGGGGAGGAAATGAATTCTTAATTTTTCATCCCTCGGTTCTTAAAAAACAAAATATATTTATTGGAAAATTGATATATTACTATAGTTTTTTCAGTTTACTTTTATTTTCTCACAATGTGAAAGATAAAAACCAGCAGATCCTCTCAAACCTCTTTGAAATATCACTTCCAAGTTCAAGGCTAGATAGGGATAACCAATGATGATGCCCTTAGTTTTATTAAGTATTGAAGATATAATTAAAATGAATTAATTGATACTGTACCAAGAGCATCTATCTATATGATCTAATTTTAAACTAATATAAATATTAAGAAAAGACTCCCCCCCTCCCACTCAAAGCAGCATAAGATAATTTTGGGTATTTAATGTAATGAAGACTGCTTAATTTTTCAATTGAGAGAAAAACAGCTTTATGAAAAAAGCAGCTAACTTCAAGTGAAGCAACTGCCTGTTTGGTGGTGGTGTTTTATGTGGGTTAGGGCAAAGGAGGATACTTACGAGAATCAAATTTCCAAGCAATGGTGATGCCCCCAATTTCAGAGTCACTGAATCGAAGAAGGAAGGTCCCATCTGGTTTGTTGATAAGTAGATCATGGGCTTGTTGCTTATTCACAAAACCTAAGATGGCCCTAATCACAGAAACAAAAGGAGAAGAAACCCCATAAAGTTTTGCTCCCTAAAAAGAAAAGTTTTTTTATTTCTAAACAAGAAACAAAGACTCACCCATCATTCCAATGAGGCTTGAGATGTTTTTTTAATACTTCCATCACCCCATCAAACCACTGCCAGAAAGTGTAATTCCGTCCAGGTAAGTTTTCCTGTGTTGTGACCCAACAAAAGTTTTTTCTTTTTTTAAAAATTACAATTACAACCAAAAACAACCATCTGTGACATTCTACCTTCATGTATCTATGTTTTACCAACAAGCCTCTCTTAGTTTTATCAACAAACCTACTCCCCAAAAGAGCAAATTCAGAAGGGAGTTTTTGAAATCCTTTCCTTTTGCCCAGGCCCAACACCTCAGTTGCATGAAATCTTCCCTAATATCCACAGACCCTCCAGAGGGCTCTTTTTCTTTGTCTCATCACATTCTATATAGCATTCATCCATTTTGGGGAGGGAGGGAAGAGCTTTTTGGGAGGCAATTAGGGTGGTGATTTGTCCAGGATCACACAGCTACTAAGTGTCTGAGGCCAAATTTGAACTCCTGGCTCCAGAGCTGGTGCTCTATCCACAGTACCACCTATCTGCCCCATCATCCTTGTTTGTAAATGGATCATATTACTTCCATTAGACTAAAGGCTTCATGAAGGTGTCACTTCTTATTTTTGTTTCATTGCACCTATAAGTACTTAATATAAATTTACTGATTTGAAAGGGACAAGGAGCAGTTACACTCCAGGACAACATCCACTTTCAAACACAGCAGCTTTTTCAACTGTCACTAACCCGACCAATCCATGAGGCCATCATGATACCTCAGATATCAATGTCCAATCAACTGAATGGATAAAAAATTATTTGATAAGAGCTAGTTATCGATATAGTCTGTGAATTATCTCACCTAATGATGTTGAAAACATTTACTTTTAAATCAACATTTTCCTTCCCCTCAACCCAAACGATGGAATAAGTGATCTCTGAATACCTGAACAAAAATACTTGAATAAAAGTTGTGGTTATCACTCAGAATACAATAGTTTGCTAATATGATATTTTATCTCAGTGGGGCATAACTTTGTATCACAAAATTTTTTTTTAAAGGTTCACAGCAAATGAGACATCATAAAACATATATTTGTGCTGAACATGTCCCTATTCTCTATTTTGTTCATGTTTTGCTTCATTCTATATATTTAATTCTATGTTCTATTATAAAGAACTAAAATTGACTAAATGGTTTTACAAGTCCAGTTGCTTTAAGCATGCAAATAACAACTTCGTGACCAATAATATTTTCTTTATTCCACCAAAAATTTGGATGAGTCTCAGGAAGACCTTTTACCCAAAAAAGTTGCCAGGAGTCTTTTACTGATAAAAGGTAGAGGCTCTGGAAACATTGGGAAAAAGCTCTCCAAGCTATCTACCGTGAGATTCTCCCAAGATGTGCAGCAATCTGACGCCATTCCCCTCACCCTATTGAACTGGGACCAGGAGATAGCCATGCTGTTGTAATCCTCCATGTTGTTGCTGCTGCTGTTGAATAGCTTCTGAGCCAGGAACACTAAGTTTTCCTTTGTCAGGCCTCGGTTGCTCTGAACTTCTGCCTTGAACTTCATGTTGAGAGCCTCGCACAGTTGGGGCCACAGCACTTTATCAGGCACAGCAAATGGCACCCTGCCCTGAGGAGGAGATAACAGGGAGATCAAGTCAGAGAGAGGCACTAGCCCCACAAAGAGGACAGGTTCAGAACCATATAAGAAACAGCTAACTGACCAAACTCTTTCAGGAAAAAAAAAAATCTATGGTTACACTAAGCAGGAAGCCGTAGGATAACTCTCCCATAGTTCCTGAGTGGTATACTATTCCACAAAGCTCAGAAGTTCTCAACTTAACCTTATATACTTAGGCAAGTCCATTCAGGATAGGCTCACTCCTAAAAGCAGACCAAAACTTGCAGACAGCTTAAGAGATAAAATCACACCCAGAACCTGATTTTTTAAATGAATATGGGTGTATGAAATACAAAACTAGGACACTTAGTATGGAAGAAAGCCAATATGCAACGGACTGGTTTCATATCATTTACTCACATCTACATATCTGAAAATAATGTAAGTTAATTTATAGTTATACATCTTAACAAATGCTGGGGAAAAAATCTCTTCTTTTTAAAAAGAAATGTTTGATTATCTTTTTTCTTCCAATGCAGATAATCCTGTTTAAATCTCTCTCTCACCTTTCCTCCAGAAAGCCCATAAAAGTTCTCTCTTATTTTTTATTGTTCTGTTATTTTTTAGTCATGTCTTACTCTTCGTGATCTTATTTGGTAGTTTTTGTTAGCAAAGAATGGAGTGGTTTGCCCTTTCCTTTTTCAGCTCATTTGACAGATAAGGAAACTGAGGCAAGCAGGATTAAGTGACTTGCCCAGAATGACAAAGCTAGAAAGTATTTGAGGGCAGATTCAAATTTATGAATACGAGTCTTCCCAACTCCAAGCCCAACACTCTATCCACTGCACCACCTAGCTGCCACTGATATAATTTCCCCTTCATAATTATTATAAAAAAAAAAAAAATAGGAAGAGAAAAAAATTTAGCAAAACCATAAAATAGTACTGAAAAGCCTGATATTATATACAATATCTATCAGGGAATAAAAGAGGTATATTTTCATGACTCTTTTTGGGAGGTCAAGTTTAATCATTTTGTAACATAAACTTTAAATGGTCTTATGGTTGTGGTCCCTTCAATTTAATTTACACTGTAGTAGTCAATGAACATTTTTGTTTTTTTCCTAGGCTCTGTTTACTTTACATTGCACGAATTTTTCCTTGAATTGTTGTTCATATATGTTTATTAGTTTAGGACCAAATTAGTTTAGGCATTTCCCAATCTTTGGAAATTTGTCTTAGTTCTTTGGCACACCAAAAAGTACTGCCATCAATACTTTAGCATAAACAGAGACTTTATTTTTGTCAATGGCTCCTTCAGGTACACCGCCTGGAAGCAGGATCTATAGGTCAAAGAATATGGACATTTTTATCACTTTATACGCACAATGCCAAATTGATTTCCAGAATAGTTATGCCAATTTACAGCTCCACTAAAGATGAGTTAACAACTTTTTCTACAACCTTTCCAACATTGATTATTCCCATCTTTGGGTATCTTTATCAATTTGCTGACAACAAAGTGAAACCACCCACAGGGTTGTTTTTAATGTATATTTTTCTTATTATGTGATTTGTGGCATTCTTTCATATGGTTGTTAATGATTTGCAATTTTTTTTTTTTTTTGAGAACTGTATGTTCATCTTTGGACTTTGTTTCTATTGGGGAATAGCTTTTACTGCAGTCTTAAATATTTCTGCTATTTGTCTATATTTCATGCATATAAAACTCTTATCAGAGATATCTGATAAAATATTTTCTCCAAGTCAACTATTTTTTTTTAATTATCCCAGTTGTATTAATTTTGTTTATTCAAAAGCCTGTCAATTTTATATAATCAAAATTACTTTTTTTATATTCTTGATTTGCCTTTGTCCCTTGTCTGGTTAAGAATTCATCCCCTATAAATAACTATGAAAGGGATATGAAAAAGGCACATTAATGTACTGTTGAAGAATTGTACCCAAAATGATACTAAACTGTATATACTTTTTGACCCAGCTATGATATTACTCCAAAGAGATTTAAAAAAAGGGAGGAAAAGAATCCATATTAAAATATTTATGGTAGCTTTAAAAAACATATATATAGGCAAAGAGCTGGGAAGTAAGGAAGTGTTCATCAATTGAGGGAAGGCCAAACAAATTTTAGAATATTAATGTAATGAATGTAATTTATTAATCATTTTTTAAATTATTATGCATGTATAGCCTATATAAGACTTTTTGATGTCTTCTGAGAGAGGAAGAAAAAATTTGGAACTCAAAATCTTACAAAAATGAGTGTTGAAAGCTATCTTTACATGTAATTAGAAACAATAAAATAATATTAAGGACAAAAAAAGAATATGAATGTAATAAACTATTGTCATAATGAAAAGGATAGTTTCAGAGAAAACTAAGAGTGAATTAAAACAGAATGAAAACCGTAGAACCAGAAAAACATTTTATACAATAATAACACTGTAAAAACAAACCAGTTTGAAAGCTTTAAGAACTCTGATATAATCATAAAAAAGGGAAAAGAATCGACATGTGCAAAAATTTTTCTAGCAGCCCTTTTTGCAGTGGCAAGGAACTGAAAAGTGAGTGGATGTCCATCAGTTGGTGAATGGGTGAAAAAGTTATAGTATATGAATGTTATGGCATATTATTGTTCTCTAAGAAACAATCAGCAGGATGATTTCAGAAAGGTCTGGAGAGACTTACATGAATCGATGTTAAGTGAAATGAGTAGAACCAGGAGAAACATCTTCCCTTTTTTTTTTTTTAATAATAGCTTTTTATTTTCAAAACACATACAAAGATAGTTTTCAACATTCACCCTTGCAAGACCTTGTGTTTCAAATTTTTTTCTCCCTTCCTTTCCCCCTCTCTCCTCCCCAGATAACAAGTTATCCAATATATGCTAAACCCGTGCAAATTCTTCTATACATATTTTCATAATTATCTTGTGGTATTAAAAAAAATCGGATCAAAAAAGAAAAAAATGAGAAAGAAAACAAAAAAACAAGCAAACAACAACAAAAATGGTGAAAATGCTATGTTGTGATCCATGCTCAGTTCCCAAAATCTTTTCTCTGGGTGCAGATGGCTCTTTTCATTACTGGACAATTGGAACTGGCCAGAATCATCTCATTGTTGAAGAGAACCACGTCCATCAGAATTGATCATTGTATAGTCTTGTTGTTGCTGTAATGATCTCCTGATTCTGTTCATTTCACTTAGCATTAGTTCACGTAAGTCTCTCCAGGTCTCTCTGTATTCATCCTGCTGGTCATTTCTTATAGAACAATAGTATTCCATAACATTCTATACCACAACTTATTCAGCCATTCTCCAATTGATGAGCATCCATTCAAATTTCCAGTTTCTCGCCACTTCAAAAAGGGCTGCCACAAACATTTTTGCACATGTGGGTCCCTTTCCCTTTTTTATGATCTCTTTCGGACAGTGGTCCAGTAGAAACATTGCTGGACCAAATCATATGCACAGTTTGATAGTCCTTTGGGCATATTTTCATAGTGCTCTCCAGAATGGATGGATTAGTTCACAACTCCACCAACAATGTATTCGTGTCCCGGTTTTCCCACACTTCCTCCAACATTTATCATTATCTTTTTTTTTTTTTTCTGAGTCAATTGGGGTTAAGTGACTTGCTGGGGGTCACACAGCTAGGGAGTGTTAAGTGTCTGAGGCCACATTTGAACTCAGGTCCTCCTGACTTCAGGGCTGGTGTTCCATTCACTGGGCCACCTAGCTGCCCCCATTTATCATTGTCTTTTCCTAACATTTTAGCTAATCTGAGAGGCACATAGTGGTACTTCATAATTGTCCTAATTTATATTTCTCTGATCAAGTGATTTAGAGCATTTTTTTCATATGACTAGAAATTGTTTTAATTTCTTTATCTGAAAATCGTCTATTCGTATTCTTTGACATTTATCAATTGGAGAATGGCTTGAATTCTTATAAATTCTTATATATTTTAGAAATGAGGCCTTTATCAGAATCCTTGGATATAAACATTTTTTCCCCAGTATACTGCTTCCCTTCTAATATTATCTGTATTGGTTTTGTTTATATAAAAACTTTTAAACTTAATATAATCAAAACTATCCACTTTGTATTTCATAATGTACTCTAGTTCTTCTTTGGCCACAAATTTCTTCCTTCTCCATAGATCTGAGAGGTAGAGTATCCTTTATTCTTCTAATTTGCTTATAGTATCACTCTTTTATGTCTAAATCATTATCTTGGTATAGGGTGTTGGGTGATGGTCAATGCCTAGTTTATGCCATACTATTTTTCTATTTTCCCAGAAATTTTTGTCAAATAGTAATTTCTTGTCCCAGAAGCTAGAGCTTTTGGGTTAATAAAACACTAGATTACTATGGTCATTAGTATTGTGTCCTGTGAACCTAACCTATTCCACTGATCAACTATTCTATTTCTTAGCCCTTACCAAATGGTTTTGATGACCGTTGCTTTATAATATAGTTTTAGATCTGGTACAGCTAGGCTATCTTCATTTGTATTTTTTTTCTCGATTGCCTTGAAATTCTTGATCTTTTGTTCTTCTAGATGAACTGTTATTATTTTTTTCTAGTTCTGTAATTTCTTAACAGTCTGATTGGTATGGCACTGCATAAATAAATTTAAGTAGAATTGTCATTTCTATAATATCAGCTCAATCTACCCACAAGCATTTGATACTCTTCCAATTGTTTAGATCTGACTTTATTTGTGTGGAAAGTGTTTTGTAATTGTGTTCATATAGTTCCTGACTTTGTCTTGGATGGTATACTCACATATATTTTATATTAAGTAATTTTAAATGAAATTTTTCTTTGTATCTCTTGCTGTTGGACTTTGTTCATAACATACAGAAATGCTAATGATTTGTATGGATTTTGTATCCTGCAATTTTGCTAAAGTTGTTCATTGTTTCTAGTAGTTTTTTACTTGATTCTCTAGGATTCTCTAAGTATACCATTATATTTGCAAAGAGTAATAATTTTATTTCCTCATGTACTCTAATTCCTTTAATTTTTTCTTCTCTTATTGCTAAAGCTAACATTTCTAATACAATATTGAATAGTAATGGTGATAGTAGGCAACTTTGTTTCACCCCTGATCTTATTGGGAATGGTTCTAGTTTGTCTGTCTTCATTACCTATGATGCTTGCTGATGGTTTTAAATAAATACTGCTGATCACTTTAAGGAAAACTCCATTTATTCCTATGCTCTCTAGTGGATTTTTCCCCCTAGTGTTTTTAATAGAAATATGTATTGGATTTTGTCAAATGCTTTTTCTGCATCGATTGAGATAATCATATGATTCATCAGTATGGTTACTGACATAGTCAATTATGCTAATAATTTTTCTATTATTGAACCAGCCTTGCATTCCTGGGATAAATCCTATAGTCATAGTGTTGACCTGATTTTTCTTGATATATGTAGAAATATATTTAGAAGAAATGCACATGTTTAACCTATAATGGATTACTTACTATCTAGGGGAAGGGAAAGAGAGGGAGGGAGGAAGAAAAATTTGGAACATTAGGTTTTGTAAGATTATGCTGAAAACTATCTTTGCATGTATTCTGAAAAATAAAAAGCTATTATTATTAACTCTGATCTAAGTTAACAATCAGCCATGATTCTAATAGATTGATGAAAAAGCACATAGATGAGCTCAAGATGTGGACTGAAGCACATTTTTAGACAAAATCAATGCCATGCTTTGTTTTATATATATATATATATATATATATATATATATATATATATATATGTCTTGAAGTAAAGAGAGTTCAATGCAAGTATTTGAATAAATTGGTTCACAGAGTCCTTCTGACAGCAGCAAAGGAAAGTTAATTGTATTTTTAAAAGCACTGACACAGATGTTAAGTGATACTTCTCACATCACTACAGAACCTTCATCTTAGGCTCCTGTCAGTATAAGTGCTAAGGGAATTATAACAAGGACAACTGTCCTTTTATGAAACAACTGAAAACATAGACAATTTTCAAATAGCAATACTGCTCCAAATAGCAGTACTACACAATTGTTCACAAACTCCTTGAATGAAGTAGAAAATTATATCTTAGCACTGGAAAGAACCTTAAAGGTAAGCTAAAAGTAAGCACCATGAGCTTCTTTTTCAGAAAGGAAGGAAATAATGATGCAATTTTTTTCATAGCTAAAGTATCCTGTAGGGGCTATGCTGGCCTCATCCTCTCCTATGACTTAAAAGGAACTAGAAGGGACTCAAGAGGACAGAACATGACAAATAAAATTAGATTAAAATTATTGCTAGCTAGTTTTCCTAAACTTCTATGTTACAGAAGGGGAGAAGTATACTGACAAATGTAAGTAATGTCAAAGCAAATGATAACAATAAAATATTTTTTTAAATAAAAGAAACACAAAAGTCATCTTCAACTTCTAGTTTAAGGCTTCATCAAGAATACTACATTCCGATGAATATTGGAGGGGATGTGGGAAATTGGGACACTGATGCATTCTTGGTAGAGTTGTGAAAGAATCTAACTATTCTGGAGAGCAATCTGGAATTATGCCCAAAAAGTTATCAAACTGTGCATACCCTTTGATCCAGCAGTACTACTACTGAGCTTATATCCCAAAGAAATACTAAAGAAGGGAAAGGGGCCTGTATGTGCCAAAATGTTTGTGGCAGCCCTTTTTGTAGTGGCTAGAAACTGGAAAATGAATGGATGTCCATCTATTGGAGAATGGTTAGGTAAATTATGGTATATGAATGTTATGGAATATTACTGGTCTGTAAGAAATGACCAACAGGATGAATACAGAGAGACTTGGACAGACTTACATCAACTGATGCTGAGTGAAATGAGCAGAACTAGGGGATCATTATACACTTCAACAACAATACTATATGAGGATGTATTCTGATGGAAGTGGATATCTTCAACATAGAGAAGAACTAATCCAATTCCAATTGATCAATGATGGACAGAATGAGCTACACCCAGAGAAGGAACACTGGGAAATGAGTGTTAACTGTCAGCATTTTTTGCTTTTCTCCCCAGGTTACTTTTACCTTCCGAATCCAATTCTTCTTTTGCAACAACAACAACAACAACAAAATTCGGTTCTGCAATATATATTGTACCTAGGATATACTATAACATATTTAATATGTATGGGAATGCCTGCCATCTAGGGGAGGGGGTGGAGGGAAAGAGGGGAAAAATTGGGAACAGAAGGGAGTACAAGGGATAATGTTGTAAAAAATTAATTATGCATATGTATTGTCAAAAGTGTTATAATTATAAAATTAATTTTAAAAATTAAAAAAAAAAGAATACTACATTCCATGATTGGGAAATATTTAATGAAATAAAAATAATTTTTAAAAAATAATATTATGTTCCTGTAAGAGATTCAAGGCAGCAATCCGAAAATATTAAAGCATGGACACATCAGAAGAAAATACTCACAGGTTCTGCAAAAGCATTATCCCAGAGAACAGTGGCTGTAGCATTGTTATCTTGGCTACCATGAACAATCACCACTACAGGGAGGGAGAGGGTCTAGAGGAAACAAACAAGAAATTTCAGAATCCACAACCATTACATTCTCTCCTCCTTCCTTCTCTGACTAATAAATCTCAACACCTTAATACTTACCTTGATTCTAGACAGTCACAGCACCTGAACTATTCCAGCACAAAGACTATGATCTTATCTACCTCTGACATAAACATGAGGGACTCCAGGCATTTTTGAAATGGGATGCCAAGGAATGTAGTGTTTCTAAATATTTTATAGATAAGAAGAAGAAATCTGAAATGCCCCTTTAGATAAGAATCATGTAACAAGGACCTAAAATACGCGACAAGCACACAAATTCATACTTCAATCAGTCTGGGACATTTTTTTATGCTACATCTGTTGTTTTTGCTTCAATCTACTTGTGGCACTTTATTGCTTGGCTTGTTACTATCTTCTGCATGATCTCAGGACTGGACCCTGAGATAATCTCACCATTTTCTGTCCCCGCATAAGAAAAGGAAGGGGGTAACTAAAGAATGGGAGGAAAGACAATTTCTCTGTACTCAGAAGTAATTAAGCCAACGGTATTAGGCAAGAGATGGTTTTACCTTGACCTGAAAAACCAGTTCATTCCCACCAACACTGAACTGTGACTCAAACAGGATTGTAAATTTCTCTTCTGTTACTGATTCTGCACCACGACGGTCCGACCTCTTAATACGTTTTAAGGACTGCAAAAGACAGAAACAAGGTGACCATGCAGCCCAAGATTTGATCTGAATGGGCTAATTTCATCCCTCCATTCTTCCTTATCCTCTCACCATGTTCCTGAAGTGGGCGCTGAGGGTGCCAGTTGCCTGGTGATACTCCATCACGCAGCAATTGTTCAATATCTCACCGCTGTAATCACTGCAAACAAGAGATCCCCAAACAAGCCAGTCTCAAGGACCCATAAGCTTCATGGGTCAAAGCACAAATTTGGAAATTAGTCTAGCGGAGTAATAAAAAGATTTATCTCACTTGAGTGAATAGTCAGGGACCAAAAAATAAGGATAAAGCAGAGATCTGTTCTAAGAGAACAATAACATGGAGGAGAGAAAAGGCTAAAGGATTGACCTTAACAGATTTCCCTTTCCTCTCTCTGGGAAGGAAGGCTAAAACCCAGACATCTCTCTGGGAGGGAAGACTCTTTCTTTTAAAGCCCAAAACCCCTAAGGGAAGCAGTGAGAGGGGGGAAAGGCGTCCGCCATTACTTTCGCGTATTCTCGTTCTTCAGCAAAGACTTGGCCTGCTGCTCGCTGATGATGGTGGCCTTCACTTGGGGGGGATTCATGTGAACATTCAACTTCCCTCCCACCAGCAGACGCACTGTGGCTGCAAACTTGGTCTGCGTCTTCAGGACCTGCGGGGGCTGCTTCTCGATGATGAAGGTGCTGGAGGGAAGAGAGATCGCCAGACTGACACCAGGTGCCGTCGTCCCCCCAGTCTGAGGGAGCAGAGTCACTATGGGGGCTTCCCTGATTGGGAGGCAGCAGCCTTGGGCCCTGTACGGTCCTAGGGGAAGGGTCCTGGGAGTCAGAAGGTGCAGGGAGGGGAAGGGCCCTGAATGAGGAGGCCCACAAGGGTCTGAGGGAGCGAGGGAAGGGCGGGCCCAGATCCTTCAGGAGAAGCAGGATCATCCGTCTCTCTCCTGCACTGTCTGTTGGGGGCGAGGACCAGAGAACTCAGTTCCAAGCAGCCTGAAAAGCCAGAGGCCGGGAGCAGTAGGAGGAAGAGGAGCACCAGAGAGGAGCCTGGGCTGTCTCTGGCTCAGAGCCCACAGCTTCCCCCAGCTCTACCAGCCTGGGCCCAGGATTAGGAGGAATAGGAGCAGGTACCTGGTCACCAGGGCAGAGATGATATCTGTGATGGTGGCGTTGAGCTCCGTCAGCATCTCCTCCACGGGGCCAGGAATGGGTAGCTGCTGACAGAGATGCTCAGCCCTCCGGATCTGCTGCCGGTTCTGCCAGATGATCTCCGCCAACTTCTCACACCTGGGCGGGGAGCCCCACCGGGCAAATCGAGAGGAGTAGGTTAAACCGCCCAGGACATGGGCTGGCCCGTCATGCACTGGGGAGAGACGGCCCTTGCTGCATGGGGACTTCCTTTCCAGCCACGGGAAGGACCAAGGAAACTCACAGTGGAGGACTGGGCCGCCTTCCCTGACCCTTCAGTCTCCAGGGGAGCCCCGGAGCCTCCAGTCCCCAGAACCGGCCCCGAGGACCGCGCCGCAAAGTCCAGGGCGGCCCCAAGCTCCCTCTCCCACATACCAAGACTGCAGCACATCCAGGCTGCCCTCCGGGGGCCCTCCATTCCCAGCCAGTTGCTGCCTTCTCTTCCACTGGATCAGCTCATCATCCAGAATGACAGTTTGCTGCTTCCGGAGCAGCTGGAGGGTCTTCTGGTGTTTCTCTGCCAGCTCCTGCCGAGATCCCGGGGTCAGATGCAGAGCTGGGAGCCACCTCGGAGACCTTCTGGGCCAACCCTCCCCTCCCCACTCAATTTGACCAAGGAGCAAAAAGTCCACACGTCCCACTCCGTCCCCTCAGGGAGTAACTTGGCAGAGCTGGGTTCGAAACCGGGGGTCCGGACTTCAAGGGGCAAAGGCCGGACACTTGTGGAGGGCTCGGGGCGCCCAGCCTTGCTTTGTTCCATTTTAAAAAGAGGAAAAGGACAGGGAAGCTTCCCCGGACCAGATCCCCCCAGAGAAAGGAATCCATTGTGGCCTCCCTCCCTGGCTCTTTGGCTCGGCTCCCCCCATGAGAGACCAGGGCCCCCGTCCACCTGAGGACACCCCCCATCAGTTCTGCCCGGGGGAGAGGGAAAGGCGGGAGCTCACCACCCGGTACTGCTGGAGAGTCTGGGCTTCCCGCTGCAGCCAGGCCTCCAGGGACACCTGCTTCTGCTGAAGGGCCGTCTCCCTTGTCAAGCGCTCCTGGGGACTCAGCTGTGACAGCTGGGAAAACTGAGCTGTGGGGGAGGGAACAGAGCAGGACACGCCCCTTCAGCCTCTGGGCAGGAAGCTTCAGGGACCAGGGACCTTCTGATCAGAAGCAGAAAGGCCCTGGGGGAACCCCCAAATGTAAAGAGACAGGCCTCCCATGGCACCCCCAAATGTAGAGGGGGAGGCCTTCTACAGCACCCCAAACATAAAGAGGCCTCCTACAGCGCCCCCTCCCACACAATCTGGCTCAGCCATTCCCATCAGTGTGGTCTCCAGAGGAGGAACCAGATGAGGGAGGGGCTGTGCAAGTGTGTGTGTGACCATATTGCACATACATGTTAGGATGCCTGAGTGTGACTTCATGTCACATACATGCCTGTGTGCATACGTGTGACTGTGTGTGCATAGCATGCTGCATCGTGTGGCCTGTGTGCAGTGTCTATGCACGTATGTATGTGTGTGTGTGTGTGTGTGTGCATGTGGCACCAGTGTGCAGTCATGAGTGAGAAGGGAGGCCCCACAGCCCCATGACCCCCAGGAGGCCCTGAGGAGCACTGTCTGATCTCAGGTCGGCCTCTCGAGAAGACACGGTGCTCCTCTCCCCTTGTGCTCCCAGCCTGGGCATTCCTGACCACGGCCCCCCCGGCTCTCCTCGGGACTGGGACTGGCACTGGGCCAGGCTCCAACCCAAGAGAAGCAGCTGCTGGAGGCCAGGAGAAGGAGCTGCTGGAGCTCACAGTGGCTTTCTGTCAGGGAGAGCCCTGGCCAGCTGCTGCTGCTGCAGCATCCTGGGCCTGAGCAGACACCAGCCCCCACCCAAAGCCAGGGCTGTTTGGCCAGGAGCACTCAGCTGGACCCCTCCTCCTGGAAGTCCTCCTGAAGTGAGCCCCCACCCATGTCCAATTCAGCAATACCCCCCCCCCCAGCTTGTACAGGCCCAGGTGTTCTGGGATGTGAGGCTCACACCCAGGGGCCTCTCATTGGGGGAGGCAGCTTTAGAGCCTCTGCCTAGGTCGCAGCAGGGATGGCAGCACACTTAGATTGGGACCTGCTTCCTGGGGGATGCAGAGATCAGGCCCCTGCCCCCTCTTCTGGCCCTTCTGCCACTGGGTCCTGGGTGACCAGGGATGTGGCTCCCAGGCAGCTCGGGCCCAAGCCCACCGCCCTACCAGGAGCCCCATCTTTCTGTCCAGCCCCAAGTTCTTGATGCTTCCCGGCCCGCCGCCAGCCCCGTGGCCTCACCCTGGTTTCTGAGGCTCTCCTGGTACTGGATGATGAAATACTCCTGAGTCTGCTGCAGCTTCTTCAGCTCGTTCTCGGTGTCCTGCGTGACCAGCCGCAGCTCCTCAAAGGTCTGGTTGATCTGCAGGTGCTTCTGGGACATGGCGTCGGCCAGATTTCCAGCGGGGGAACTGCACTGCACACAGAGGGAGGCCGGGGCAGAGGCAGCACGGTCAGGAGGCCCCATGCAAAGCCAATGGGCCCCTGTGCCGTGCGCCACAGACGCCGAGCCTTTGGCCACAAGGACCAGTCGACTGCCACTTGGCCCGCAGAAAGGGAAGAGGGCAGCCGGCAAGACTAGGGCCCTGTCCTAGGGCACAGCTCTGAAGAAAAAGGAAGCTTGGGTCCCCAGAGGGCATCAGGGGAGGGATTACTGCAGAGGACCCTTTGGGGATTTTCACTGACAATGAGGACTCCTTGTTCTGGATTCTGTGGGCAGACCCCACCTGGCTGAATCACTCAGTTCTTTCTCCCGCGCTATGGAATAAAATGTTCCAGCCATCTAGATGGCAGAGTCTTCCAAAGAGATTTCAGCTCCCCTTCTCCCCACACACCCACTGACTTAGAAGGCTAATGGCACCAGGTTTCCATAGCACCCACTACGCAGTGATTTATTTCCATCAAGACATTCTGCTCTGCATCAACCGGCTTCTCTTGCAGCCCACTCCTGACTGATATGACCCTCCGAGGGAGAGGACTTGAGGTCCTCAGACTCTCCAAAAACAGCATCATCCTCATCCCTCAAAGACAATGCTTTACAACTAAAGCCTAATTCTTATTCCATTACATCACATCTGCCAGGGATAGCAGCTTCTCCCAAAGCAGGTATTTGGTGAGGGAAGGAATGGGGAGATAGGGAAATGTGACATTT
The DNA here is from genome assembly GCF_048593235.1 of Sminthopsis crassicaudata. Classification (NCBI taxonomy): domain Eukaryota; kingdom Metazoa; phylum Chordata; class Mammalia; order Dasyuromorphia; family Dasyuridae; genus Sminthopsis; species Sminthopsis crassicaudata. The sequence continues at coordinate 353,395,794 of NC_133620.1, forward strand.
TTCTGTACTCTCAAGCGTAATTATGCATTAGTTAATCTGAATAAACTACCTTTTTATTTCTCTATTAGAGTGTGAGCTCCTTGAGAGCAGGAATTCTGCAGTATTTTTCTTTCTTTGTATCACTAACATTTAGCACCATACCTGGAACACAGTAATTTTTTAACAAATGTTTGCTGATTGCCTTTCTCCCCCTCTCTTCCAGGGGATGGTTCATGTTTTAGAGGAAGGTGGAGGAAAGTACATACTCAGAAATAAAGGTGACAAAATAAAAAGATATTAATAAAAATTAAAAACAGTATTTTTCAAAAGGCCTAGCTCAGAATCAATCACCTTTTTTGGCATGTCTTCTATAAACAATGTATCCACGAACCTTAAGACTCAGTATTTCTCACTCTCTTTGTATTCATTTAATCCTGTTTGTAAATCAAATTTGTTGCAAAATCAAATCATTTGACATATGGATATCTATCAGATGATAAATTATCTGGTGTTATAAACCATCCTTCCTATTCCTTTTGTATCTATCTCCTTAGTAGCCCTTAGGATAGATTTCTATGCATAGGAGAAATTTACTCGATGTCTAAGGATGCTCTTATAGAGCTCCCTGGGGCACTCACGTTGGTAGCTTCTCGGACCAGCCTCTGTTCATTGTATAAGATGTGCCGTATGCATCGGACCAGCTCCATGGGGCAGCGGTCATAAGTGCTCTGAAAGAATCAACAGCAAATATCCACTAGACCTTGTTAGGTAGTAGAGATCTATTGTCCTCTGAGAAGGTTAAATTTTTATTAGTGAAAAGTATTCTCACACCTCTGATTTTGTGTTCTAGAAAGAACTCATGATGGAAACATTTTTAACAATGCAACTACATCAATAAGCAAATATGTGTCCTGATCAGTAGATGCCAATCTAAGGTGTAGAATAAATTACAAAAACCTTTATCATTTTCTAAAAAGAGTAAACATCAACAAATCTAGCATGCATTTACAATTGGTACCTCTTGGATTTGTCACAAAGAAATGGTGGGATGAAGAAAGAAATATAATTTCTTTTTGGTATGAGAGTTATAAAAGTAGCAGCAGATTTCCTTAGGAGGAAGGAATAGCTGCATCCAGATTTCATACACACCTGAAGCTGAGTTGCATAATGCCCTAGCTTGATCTTCAGTAAAAACCCATCTTCCCCTACTTGGTGCTCAGCCTTCTTCTGCAGCTCCTGGATCAGACCCTCTAGGAGCTGAGTAGCTTTAATGTTCTCCTGTGGATTATCAAGATCTATTGAGTCCCTGGGGGGAAAAAAATTACACATACGTGTATACACACGTGTATTCAACATGTGCATTTTAAAGTGCAACCTCAATTCATGACTAAATACCTTTACAAAGATAAACAGACTGCCTCTTTGCACTCAATTAGGAAATTTTCAAGAATGTGCTCTATGTAAATCAACTAAATGCCTATATGCATCTAATCCTCATTCACTGATTACCTTTGCTGGACTGCATAGTCTAGTCTCTTCCCTTTTCTTTCCTTTTTTAAAGCACTGCCCCTTGTCCTTTCTCCCACAGGTCTGCTCTGGGGTGCTTGTGCTATCTGCTCCTGGAAATGAAGGGAGAAGGAGCATTTCCATGTACTTTATGGGCAATAAGGGTTCTGGAACTTTGACAAGTGTGTGGTCCTCTCAATTTTGACAAAACACAGCAATATCCCCAACTGAATGTACCACTTGCCAAGAGTTAAAATAGAAAACTGCCTCCAAGCAATCTTGCACATCCCTCCCCTCATTTAATTATTTCTCTGTCACAACCAGAGATCAGACATCATATTTGTCAAGAAGGGACAGGGAAATAACAGCAACATAAATACAGCAGATCAATTTTTCTGTATTGTTTCCAATTAAATAATGGAAACAAACCATCTAGGAAGAAAATATTCACAATGTTTGTGAACACAGGTTATACATCTGTGCAGTGTAAAAAGTAAGGCGAATAAGGTTTAGTTCTGATTCCACCTGCTACAGAAGCACTACCCAATCCCCTCCTCTCTAAAAATTATTTTGTTTGTTTGCTTATATGTGTACATCCTGTTACTTCCAAAAAGAGAATTTAAGTTATTTGGCAGCAGAAACTCCTTTTTTTAGTCTTTGTATTCCCAGTGTCTGGCACACAGTAGGTAGATGTTGAATGAATGAATGAGCTATTTTTAAAAAATGGAAAAGATCTTGGAATTGAATTTTGTTTGTTTATTTTAATAACTCTGAACAATTGCTTCTAGACAATGCTAAAATTGCTAGCTCCATTCACAGAGGGAACCAAATAGCTGTCAGATTGAAATACTCTCCGTCACTACTGACCTGGGCTGCTCTAGTACTAAACTGGGCTCTATATTTCATTGCCCATCCCCTGAAGTCAATGCATCTGTTTTCAAATGTAGGCACAAACAGAGGTATTAAAATTTTTGGTTGTTTATTTTAATAAATAATATGCCAAAATCAACATTGGGGAAGATGAGGAAGGAAAAGCAAACTTTAAAAAGGTGTATTAGATGCATTAAATACAAATGAAGGCAAGGTATCAAGAACAACTCTGCATCACTAATGCCGAATTTGGCAGAATCTCTGCACTTGAGGCTTGCCTTACTCGTGAGATGTGTTTAGACTGAGTAAAACTTGGAGAATTTTTGCTTTAATTTGCTTCAATTTTACTGACTCATTTTAATGATGCAAAGTCTTACTTGTCCTGCTTAGGCCTGAAAAATTAAGATTTTCTGATTAAAGTCATTATATTGATATAATCACTCCTATAATTTAATACTAAAATTGTCTTATGAACCTAAAATAATTCTTTAATAGTTATTTAACACAGAGATTATATGGTAAAATTGATTTAGTAGAGCTTTAAAAATCTGAATAGAAGCTTACTATTGTTTTTTTCTTCTTCCAATAACCTTTCACTCAAAAAAAAATGTAATATCCTGCTCCTAAAAAAAAGCATCTAAATGAAAAAATGAGGGAGATAGTAAATTAGGTACATGCTTAGATTTTACTAACTCAGTTGATTTCATGTCTAAGGCATTTTAAAGTTGCATAGGAAACTCTCATCCTCTTTGGTGTTGCCCAATGTCACTTTTCTAAATGGAAATCTGTTAACATGTAACTTCTATCAATCCAGTGATACAATCATTGAAATGCAATTAACTATGTATATAGTAGCAATTCTTCCCTATGCCTGTCAAACAGGAGAGATCTGAGACACCTACATTAATATGGCAACCATGATAGATTGTACTTTAAAATTTCTAAGAACCTTTATTCACTGATGTTTTTAAGCCTGAAATACCACATTTTTAGGGCTGATAGAAAGTGATACTCTTAACACCCAAGGTTTTTGTTTGACAAAGATATCACCAAGGAAAGAACAGGTTACATTTTGTGGCAATTTCAGTTGGATACAAATTTGTCAGTTTTATCCATCCCAAGAGGGCATAAAGTTCAAGGACAAAATCCATATTTTTTTTTTAATGTGCTGACTCAAGTACCCATACAATGCTGTAAACACCCTTTGGGAATTCCTCCCCAAAAGATAACTTGATGGTGGATATTCACTAACAATAATGCTCTAATGAGCAGCTAGCTAGGTAGTGAAATGGATTAGCCATCATTTCTAGAATCAAGAGGACCTGAGTACCAAAACTGCCTCAAATATTCACTAGTGGTGTGAGCCTGGGCAAATCACTGAACCTTGTTTGTCTCAGTTCTTCTCTGTAAAATGAGCCACTCCAGTATCTTTGCCAAGAAACCCCCAAATGAGCTCCCAAAGAGTTAGACCACTGAAAAGACTCAATAACAACAGCAAAAATAATTTTCTAATTCTTTTAGCTGTATTCTGCAAGAAAAATTCCTAAAACCTCTAACCTCCCACCCCCAACCCACCTATCTCCACATAAAAAAAAGAGTTGTACAACAACAAAATTCAGTTCTGCACATATATATTGTACCTAGGATATACTATAACATATTTAATATGTATGGGAATGCCTGCCATCTAGGGGAGGGGGTGGAGGGAAGGAAGGGAAAAACTTGGAACAGAAGGGAGTACAAGGGATAATGTTGTAAAAAAAATTTACCTATGCATATGTACTGTCAAAGAAAATGTTATAATTATAAAAATTAATTAAAAAAAGAGTTGTAAAGCCTTAATTAACTTTACTTCATCATTCTTCTTAAGCAAAGATCAACATTTCTAGACTGTCACCAAGCATCCCAAATTATTAAGATAATCAAAAAAACCCTAGTCTACATACCAAGCTTGACTCTCAATCCACTGGGATAAGTAATGCCGCACCTCGATGGGGAAGTGCTGGCCATATAATGCTTGCATCTGGTGGAGGGCATCTCCTTGGAGCTGCTGTGCTTGGATCCACACAGCCATTGTTCACAACCTGCTAAATAAACCAAGCAAGTTTTGTTATTGTTTCTAAAAATTATTAAAAGACTTCATACTGTAGAAGATGCAAAGCAATCTTGGTTATAACCCTTCCTAGTGGTTTAATGATCAGATTTAAAGGATTTCAACATTAATTATAGACTTTATTCAAAATCTGACACTGCTTTCACTTAGAGTAGTCATAAATACTGCCTGACAAAGTTGATGTAGCTGTTTCTAGGAAATTCTGAAATCAAAAGTATCATTATAGATATAGAACATAGAACAATCTTCAATATCCATTATTTAATAGCTACTCTTTCAGCTCCTCCTCCCAATTCTGCCAAAATAAAGTGACAAGTCAATAGTAAAAGGGAAATAATAAACACTGATTGGGGTTGGGGATATTTTGAGTTTAGTGAAAGTAATAAGGCATTACTTTAAAGCTCGTGAAAAGGAAACTCATGAAAAGGAAAGATAAAATGTCTGAAACCTGGTGGTCAACAAAATATCATATACAGACATACACACACACACACACACACACACACACACACACACACACCTCTTGCTTGTTAACCTTCAAGATACAATAACTTATAGTACTTTGCATTTGAAAAGTATACATTTGGGGAAAACACTCCAAGATTAAAATTCTAATGCCATGACATTTCTGAAGGAATGCTCAGCTACATTACAACACTTTAGAAGGTACTATCATTACAACCCATTCCATTAAAGTTAGAGAGGACATCAAGAGAACACATAATGGATTAAATGTGAGCAGATTTAATTTCATTCTTCAAGATATTTCCAATTTTATGTTTCACCTGATTGCACATGTATCAAATTGCTTGCTGTCTTGGAAAGAGGAAGAAGAGGGAAAGATAATTTGAAATTCAAAAACAAAACGTTTTTACGTGTAATTGGGACAAATAAAATATTATTAAAAATATGTTTTCAATTTTACAAAATGTGCTACTTTACAGAAAAAATGAGGAAGAGCCCTTTGTCTAGATTGCTACATTCTCCATCTCAACATCTTCAGAAAGTCTACATCCTAATCATTATCATAAATTAGATTAGTCCAGATATCAGAGAACAAAAAGGCAAAGCATTTCCCTGCATAAAAGTTCAAATGGAATCTCACTACATTTACACTTACTGTAGAATGAAATTTTATATAAAACAGGTTTATTTGTTTTAGGGTCCACTCAAAGGGATCTAGTTATCAAAGAGTAAAAAGGACTTCAGACAGCCCTACAGCAGGGACTCTGAGGAATGTGATCTACTATAGCTAAAGTCTGGAATATTTACTATAAATTTCTTAAAATACTACAGATAGTACACTCATATGTCAGGAAACAAACTTTACTTTTCTAAAGTTGTAGTTATCCGATCACATAACACTGAGCTATTTATGGGGCAGGCCAGATAGCCAACAGTGAGAAGTAGGGTGGATGCCAGTATCTATTTTGGGGTTGTGCAATGTTACAGAGCAACATTTGAGTAGTATACTTTATTTGGTGCTTTTTGATTGAGATCACAATAAAATCATCTATAGAGCAAATTCAAAATTTTAGCTGGTATAAGAAAAAACCAAATGAGAGAGAGAGAGAGAGAGAGAGAGAGAGAGAGAGAGAGAGAGAGAGAGAGAGAACGCGAGAGAGAGAGAGAGAGAGAGAACACGAGAGAGAGAGAGAGAACGAGAGAGAGAGAGAGAGAGAGAGAGAGAGAGAGAGAGAGAGAGAGAGAGAAAGCGCACTCGTACCAATCCTTCAGAAGGAGGGCACTTAAATCAGTTTATTATTCAACCACATGTCAGGAAAACACTTTAATGAATATCATGGTTTTGAATCAAGAGAACTTACTTCACTTCTTTGTAACTACCACACATTTTGTAGCTCTGCTTCTAAGACTACAAATCTAACTTCTCCAAATGACATCCCTTCAAAAACTTTAAGACAGTTATATGTTCCCTATGTTTTTTGTTTCTTAGGCTAAAAGCTCCTAATCCCTTCAATTTCTACAGAATGAACTTGAACTCTGTTATCATCCTGGTAGCCCTTTTCTAGATAATCTACAGCTTATCAATGTTCCTAAAACATACCACTCAGATCTGAATACAATACTTCATACATGGATTGACAAGAGTAGAGAAGAGCAGAACCATCAAATCCTTCTTTCTGGATACCACGTCTCTGAACACAGCTCAACATTGTATTAGCTTTCATGGATATCATATTAAACTACAGGCTTGTACTTATGTTGCAGTCCACTAAAATTATCAAATCCTTTCTCATATGAATTGCTGTCTAGCCATAACTTACCCATCTTACACTAGGGAATGTTTCTAAACACAAGTATTTTGCATATATCCCTATTAAATATTTTATTTAATTTGGTCAATTTTTCTAATTAACCTATAACATTAAAAAAAAAATCCTGATTTTGTCATCCAGTGTATTAAGTATTCCTCACAGATTTGTTATCTACAAAACTGTTAAATATTTCATATATGTCCCAATCCAAATTATTATAAAAAGATTAAAAAGAGTAAGGCAAAATGGGCAGATAGGTAATATAGTAGATAGAGCACAGGCCCTAGACTCAGGAGTATTTGAATTCATATCTAGACTCAGACATTAGCTATATGACTCTGAGCAAGTCACCTAACTTTGATTGTCTACTCTTTCCTCCAATCAGGTTCCCAACCCTGCCCCTCCCCCCCCCCCAAATAGAGTAAAGCATAGATTTTTGGGGAAATCCAATGGAGATGCCTTTCTAGGCTGACATTAAACAAAGGCTGCTCTTTAGGCCAGGTTAAAATTCTTAATTACATCATAGTGCATTTAATTGTACTATTATTTAACTTCTACTCCATCTTCTCTCCAAGAATTGTGTAAGATAGTTTATCAAATGTATTGTTAAAATCTAGGCAAACTATATTTACATCATCTTCCTGATATACCAGTTTGGTAACCTCATCAAAAAAGGAAATAGCTAAGTTTGGTACGACATGTTCTTGATGAAGCCATTTTGCTTCTTTGTGATCATTACTTCCTTTTCTAGCTATTCATTATCTTCTTAATAATATATTCTAGAATTTTCCCAGAAATTGAAGTCAAGTTCAATGGGGATACAGTTTGGAGACTGCATTTTTTGTCCTTTTTTGAAAAATGACATGAAAAAAGAGGGAGAAAATTTGGAACAATTTTTTAAATGGTCTTCATGTGTAATTGGGGAAAAATAAAATATTTTTAAAAATTTTTTGAAAGAAAGGAAATTGACATATTTGCCCCTCTTCAAATCTGTAATATCTCTAGTGCTTAACAACATTTCAGACTACTGCCAATTCTTTCAGCACCCAAGGTTAGAATCAACTGCTTTGAACTCATCAAGGTAGCTAGGGGCTTTCTTACTACCCACCTTACTTGGCAGGGAAACCAATTCCTCTACTAGACATTTTTGTTTTGCCCCTTTTAATCTAAAACCAATCTGTGATAGGAAACCAAGAAAAAACAAGTCAAACAAAAATATAAACTGGGAGATTCTACTTTTCTTTGTGGTGAGTTATCATTGTCCCACCTACCACAAGCAATGATTCCATCCTTTCTTTGTACCTCCTATTTTCTTATATATCTTTAAAAGAATCTTTTCAATATCCTTAATTTTCTGACCAGCCTTAGCATATTCTGATATTTAGTAATCTGCTTATTAAAATTCTGCTTATTAAAAGCCAATGCTTTTATAACTATATTCCATTTAACTACCTAGTTTAGCCTGTCTTAAAAAAAATCTTAAGTTGTTAATGAATTCCCTATATATCTACAACGGTCCTTTATACAACTACCTTCTTTTGCTCCTGAAGTAACTATTCTCTTAGTCTTCTGTGGCCCTTACCACCTTTTGCCTGGATTACCATAACAGACTCCTGGCTATCATCTATGAAAGTCCAGCTTCTTCCAGCTTCTTTTATACTTCACATCCCTGTCAAAGTCATTTCTATAATGCACTTTTCAGATCACGTTACTGATTTTTCCATTCAAAAGTTCCCTATTAAATTGGTGGCACTATCCATTCATTATATGATGGAATATTATACTTCTATAGGAAATGATGAACATGATGCTCTCAGAAGAACCTGAAAAGTTACCCCATGAACTCAAACAAAATGAAATATATGGTGTACAAAGTAAAAGCAATGTTGTGGGACAATCATCTGTGAATGACTTTGCTATTGTTACCAATACAATGGTCCACAACTATTCTGGTAGTACAATTTAAAGAAAACACCATCTGTTTCATCCATTATCATATTTTTTCTAATTCAAATAAACCTATGGACAGCTAGGTAGTACAGTGGATACAATGTCCAGCCTGCAATAAGGAAGACTTATCTTTCTGAGTTCAAAACTTAGAAGCTATGTACCTCTGGGCAAGTCACTTAATCCTGTTTTCTCTCATCTGTAAAATGATCTGGAGAAGAAAATGGCAAACTCCAGTATCTCTGCCAAGAAAACCTCAAATAGAGTCACAAAGAGTTAGACACAACTGAAAGATGACAACAGCATTAAAAAAAATTTATTGTATCAACATAGGCCTTATAAGTCAAGTGCATGATAATAAGCTACATCTAAAAGGCATTCTAGTACAGTGGAAGAAGCACTAGCTATGGATAACAGAGGACCTGGGTTCAAAATCTGCTTCTGACATTTACTATATGTATGAACTTAAGAAGCTACTTACTACCTATTTCCTTATCCTCGGTTTCCTCATCCGTAAAATATAAAAGGTGGCCATTCTTTCCAGTTTTAAGTCTATGGTCCTAATATTTGGGACAGAAACATCCAAGGCAACTGTCTAAGATTATACTTTATAACAATTATACTAAAATGCATGAATGTCTTATTTTAATTCTTAATTTGATCAAGTAGCAGAATATATGATTTCTAAGTCAAGATTTATTATTCTTTTACTATAGCCCTAATCCAAGACATCTTATATTAAGTATTATAAAAAATACTCTCAAATTCATACTTATATCACTGTTAATATATTTAATAACTTATACATGAAAGCAAATAGTTGCTCTATGTCTCATTATTATACTGGTAATATAAGCCAAAACAGTCAAGATTATGCAACTTTTGTTCATGTATATCTCATTATTTTATAGCTGTTATGCATCTTCTACACATACCACTTCTTTTTCTTTACAGTTACAGTAATTTCTGCAATGCTGCTTTTTTTTTAATTACTAGATATTTTAATGTTGCCAAACAAGTTTTGCCTTAGCCAGAATTACTTTCCTTACTAATTAGAAACAGAATAAAATTACAATATTGAATCTTTTTAAAACAAGGTATTAATAAAAAAAAATCAGCATTACAGTGTCAGGAAAAAGTAAGAAAATTAGGAAAGCCTCCAATGTGTTTGGTTGGTCCCCTGTAGTAAACTCAGCACTGGCTATGGACTAGAATCACTCAGGGCTGGCAGGCAGAAATAGACAGCAATTTCTATCTCTGGTGGAAACTCCAAAATTAGTGAAATTACAGGTCCATAAGAATTATCGGAAAAACATTTTTTTTTATTTTTTTATTTTTCCTGAGGCTGGGGTTAAGTGACTTGCCCAGGGTCACACAGCTAGGCAGTGTTAAGTGTCTGAGACGAATTTGAACTCGGGTCCTCCAGAATTCAAGGCTGGCGCTCTATCCACTGCGCCACCTAGCTGCCCCCCAGAAAAACATTTATTAAAAAATGAAATGACTAACAGATATGGCAAAAAAAAAAAAAAAATCCACCACTCTTACATAGCAAAAAAAATTCATTTTAAACAGTAAAACAGCTTCAAATCTAAAAGTTATTTTTCTCCGCCAGATGTCAAAATTCTTCACACAAATGATTAGGACAATTCAAGGATTAGGTAGAAGCAATGATACCAACACAGCTAAATAGCTTTTACTCTAGAGGATTTATAGCATGATATTTTGCATAAGTAACGACTGTACATTTGTCCCAAATACAAGGTTTTTTTCTGCTTACTTATAAACAGTTCTATCTTCAATGCATGACGTTCTGACAAGGGAAGTGGTTTGTATCTTTGGTAAATCATCAGAGTGGCTTCTGAATAAGACTGGGAAATAGATTCACAGTCTTACTTTCAGCCCAAGGAGAATAGTCTGAGCTCTCTTAAGCAATACTCTCAGTAGTCTTATAAATTCCTAAGAATTTAGGACAGTAATATTTCTTTGGATATACAGTATCATGCTTTTCTCAAATAATTCAAGGCATCTAAATAATGAAGTCCTAGCAAAATCAGACCCTAAACTTGTTAATAAAAATGTCAAAGGAATCATGATACATACAAGTGTGACATAAAAGGTGGGTAGCTGGCCTTGGAATCAGGAAAGTCTGGGTCAAGGATTGTCTCTCACACAGATTAGCAATGTAATCATGGAGAAAATCACTTGCTCTTTTAATGTCACATGTCACCCTTTAAGACTATAAAGTTACAACTACATTATAGATGTACTATAAAGTACACTTGCAATTATGGAGTTTCAACATCTAGAATTCCCAATACTGATAAAATCTCAGATCTGAACTTCATTGCCCCCCCCTCCCAATTCAAACAAATATAACATGCAAGCATTATTAAGCATGTAAAATTAATTTCTCTGAAGTTTTTAACAGAGCCTCGTGATCAGTGTGAAGGCCAATAGCTATTGCCATAGACTGTAAATGTTCACAGAAATTTTTAAAAATTGACTGCTGATACTGTTTAAAATAGGAGGGTAGGGCAGTAGGTATGATAGAAGAAAAGCAGTCCTGTTTAGAGGATTTAAAAAATGTATTAAAGTATTTATTTCTACCAAAGATAGTATTCAATTTTAAACATTTCAATGTCCCCAAGTCTTTGAGCCCAAGTACCTAGGACAGAGCTAAATTCTAAGATTAAAAGTTCACTGTCTGGAATAAGGATCCTTAGCAACTTAACAGATGTGGCTGTGATGATCACTTCTTTAGAGGTATCTGGATGGCTCAGGAGATGGAGTCAGGAAGTCCTACTGTCAATCCAGTCTCAGACACTCATTAGCTGTGTGATACTGGGCAAGTCAATTAACCCCTGTTGTCTTGGTTTCCTCATATATAAAATGGGGATAACAGGAGCCTTCCAGGATGATTGTGATCATCATAAGAGATAATAATGTAAAGTGTTTAACATAGTACCTGGTATAGAGGGACATATTAAGCACCAGCTGTTATCTTTCCCCAACTTCCAACCTTATCACATATCCATTCCACACAAACAGTATTTATTTTTTTCCTCTCCTTATATCCTTCAATTAATTGATTTTGATATATCGTGAGCAGATCTTGGGAAAGAATAACAATGCTATCTTTAAAAATCCATTTTATTACTGTATAAGCTTTTAAAATGACAAAACACAACCTTATAATATTGAACTTCTAAACCAGTACATTTGTTTAAATGACTTCTTCAGGCACAGAAAATAGGAATCTTAGAATAGGAAAGTTGAAGTCACAAAATCTAAACACTTACCTTTTGCAATGGCCAGTCAGTCATTAAGTATTGATTAGTTGTTTACTATGTGCTAGTACTGTGTTAAACAATGGGGATACAAAGAAAGTCAAAAGACAGTTTCTATTCTGAAAGAGTTTACATTCTAATGGGGATGACAACATGCAAATAAATATGTACATTTAATATATGTTTTTAAAGACAAAATTTTCCCCTCAGGGCTGTTTTAGTTGCATCTCAGAAATTCTGATATGTTATTTTAATCAACATTTTCTTTCACAGAATCTATAAAGGATAAATCTGTTCAAAATATCTTTGTGCTCTAATGCATGGTCTGTTTTTACAAAAGCTCTATGTGGTTTTGAGAAATATGCATATTCTTTGGCAGTCTCATTTAGAAGTCTTTTATTAAATTCTATATTTTCCCTTTTATTTATCTTTTTATTAGATCTATCCAAAACTGGGGAGGGGGGAAGCATTATGTCACCATTGAAAAGGATTTTCCTATCCCTATCAAATCTTTATGTGAACCTTTCTAGTAGAAGAAACTAATGACCTCAAAAAAGTGCTACATACCATTTTGGGGCCGATGTAGTCATTAGAAAGTAATCCCAAATCTTACTCTTAGTAAATTCTGGCCAATCAGTTTAATTTTATCCTCTGGAGCTATACAGAATAAACAGATATGTAGAGAAAGCATTTAACAATCATTTACAATGTCTCAGGTACCAGGCCAGGAGATACAAATACAAGTAGTCAAGACAGTCTATAAGGAAGAGAAAAGTGGGAGAAGGACAGATACTTGTATAAAGACAAGGAACAACAGAGCTATGGAAAGTTGTATGGCTGCTGAATATATAAACAAATACTGATTTATATATAAATATGACACAAAAACTGATTTATTAGAGCAAAGGGAATCAAGGATAGAAAATGTGCAAATTATCTTCAAATCACTAATGCAGATTGAAAAACTCAGTGAAATGAGTGTGACCCCAAGTAAATAACTGACTTTGTGGCTCAGTTACCTCCTATGTAAAATAAGAGGGCTAGACTAGATGTTTAAGTTCCCTTCCAGATCTATGATTTTTATAAAAATAATTATGTCCCTACTAAGTCTTCTTTTCTACAAGCTAATATTATCAATTCCTGTGTAACATGGTTTCAAGTAAATCAACAAGCATTTATTAAGCACCTCTTCTGTGCCAGCTATGCGCTGTCCTCTGTCCTTTAATTCCAGTTTGTTAATTTCAATTTTAAAATGCAGTACTTAGAAATGAACTGAAGAATACAATATTACCACCAAATAAAGTTTTGTCCAGTGGAATTACTATTTAATCTTGTTCTAGATACTATGTATTTATGCATGAATCCTGAGACTGCTTTGGCTTTTTCGATACCCCTTTTTTGGTGACCTTTATGGAAGCAGGGGGTAGTAGAAAGAAGACTTGGATGCAAATATTAGCTTACTAGTTGTACAGTTGACCTCAAATCACTGAATCTGAGTTTTCTCATCTGTAAAAAGGGGATAGTATCATTTTCACAATCTAATTTATAGGGTCATTGTTGAGTCATTTTAGTCATGCCAATTCTTTGTGTCCCATTTGGGATTTTGTTGGCAGAGATAATGGAATAGTTTGCCATTTCCTTCTCCAGCTCTTTTGACAGATGAGGCAAATGGGGTTAAGTGATTTGCCCAGGGTCATAGCTAGTAAATGTCTAAGGCCTGACAACTCAGAATCTCCTGATTCCTGGCCTGGTGCTCTATCTACAGGACCATCTACTGTCCAATGGGGTCACTAGGAGTAAAGTATTTTGTAAAATGAAATATCATATACACATGAACATAATATTATCTCTATGCCCAGGTTCATACTAAATTGGACAAACATGCCTTCTGTGTCTTCAACCAAGTTCTTGATAGAAATATTGCCCATTAAGTGGATATCTTCAGCATAAAGAAGAGCCAACTCACTTCCAGTTGATCAATGATGGACAGAAACAACTACACCCAGAGAAGGAACACTGGGAAGTGAATGTAAATTGTTAGCACTACTGTCTATCTACCCAGGTTACTTATACCTTCAGAATCTAATACTTAACGTACAACAAGAAAATGGGATTTACACACATATATTGTATCTAGGTTATATTGTAACACATGTAAAATGTATGGGATTGCCTGTCATCGGGGGGAGGGAGTGGAGGGAGGGAGGGGATAATTTGGAAAAATGATTACAAGGGATAATGTTATAAAAATTATTCATGCATATATACTGTCAAAAAAAAATTCCAATGACTATTTTTGACTCTAATGATTAGCACAATGTCTGGGCATACTAAGTATTTTTTTTAAGCTTGCTAAACTGAGTTGTAGCTACATTTTTCAACCAACTACAATTTTGAAGTACTAACAAGTCCATATTTCTTCATCTTGTCCAGAATATCACAGCAGCTTTTTATTTAGGAGTGATATGCAATCAAAAGATTAAAAAAAAAAGTAATGCTAGTTTTTCTATTTTTTTAAATAAAGACAAACTTATTTGACAAGTAATAAAAAGAGAATTAAATCTAAATTTAAAAAATTTCAATCTTAGATGATTTAGCCAAAATTTTACAATAAACTTTATTAACAAATATAGTAACAAAATTAAAGTTGAGAAGCTGACTAGTCATAGGAATACATGATGTTCAGGATTAGTTGCTAGACAGCTCATGGATAACAAAAAAGCTTTTTACTATTGTTCAATCTGAAAAAAAAGCCAATGAAGAAAAATGGGCCTTGACTACTAGAGAAATTAGCTTGGTTTCTGATCAAGGACAGAAGGCAAAAGATGTTTCTAACTGTCTTACTGAGGAAAGTAACTAGTTCTAGTAACCCAGTAGTTAGGACTTTGAGCAACATAAAAATATTCAACAGTAATAAAAGATAAATTTACTATTCATATGAAAATTGGCCTGATATTACTTAAAATGTTAGATTAAATTTATCAAGTCAACAAATATGTAAATACTAAGGCCATACTTCTTTTGTAACAATATTTCTAAAGACACCAGCATAGAAGCTGTCAAAAAGGCATTATCTTGTTATCTTATATTATTATATTAGACTATTAAATGAAAAATAAGAATAGGAGGAAGAATTTAAGTACTGGCTGACAAACAAGAGAACAAGGAAAAAAAATTCAGAGGTAACAGTGAGGCAATTATGTTCTGGGAAATTAATCACTCCAAAATCTGTAAGTCACAACCAGTCAACAAAAATATTTTAAGCACCTGTTATATGCCAGGTTATATGCCAATGCTAGACATTGAGGATAAAAGCAAAAAGAATGTTTGCTGCAATTGCTATTCTCACAGAGTTTAACATTCTATAAGGAAACAAAAGATATATATGATTATATGTCTATATCAGCATATATAAATGACAAACATAAAGAGAATAATTAAAAATAGGTATCACTCTACTTTAAGGAGTTAAAAAGGGGGTCATCTAGGTAGCGCAGTGGATAGAGCACCAATCCTTAAATTAGAAAAGACCTGAGTTCAATATGGTCTCAGATACTTAATACTTCCTATTTGTGTGACCCTGGGCAAGTCACTAAACCCCAATTGCCTCAGGGGAAAAAAAGTTAAAAAGGGCAGAACAATTTGTACAACATAAAAATCAAGCTTACATTACCAATGGATAATTAAAAAAAAAATTTCCACTTGAACATAAAATGCTTTGGTCAACTATAAAGCATTTCAGAAATAATGAGAGTACAGAAGTCTATTTTTTGTTCTGAAATTGTCCCTGGGAGTACATCAGCATCTAGATTTATTAGGCTTTTTGATGCTACTAGCAGGATGCTGACAACACTAGCCAGACTCAATATCACTACACCCTGAAGTATGAATACATATACTACTTTAGGTATCTAAATGCAGCAAGTAAATGGAACAACCCATTTCTGAAGAAGCTACATCAATATAATTTTGTAATGAGCTAAAAAACATTTGCAGTAGCTCACAAATAATGAGCATCTGTATTATGGGAAAAAGAGCTAAATATAATTTCAGGCTTCCATATAGTGTTAAACCATTTTCTGGAAACGTGAAACTTTCTCAGAATCCTTTTTAGCTTCAACATTTCAAGTGGGCATTTGTACCTGTACCCATTTTATACTGTCATTCAAGATTCAACCATCTAAGAAAGTGGCTCATATACAAAATTTGTTTTTTTCTTTGTGGTTATTCTGATAAAAAAGTTTCTTCGGCCATAATATCTGCTATAATTGCCTGGAGCTACTTAGGTGATGGCTAATCCCCCCAAAACTTTGCACTAAAAACAAAAATAGATGATTAACAAAGTGGTTCATATATTTCCATGAACTTTCCTTTTGCCACTAAAAACTGTAGTTATTACATTTTGGATGAGCAAAATCTGCTTTTGATGCAGGCGGCAACCCCTTTAAAATTCCTTTCTGATTCTCAACCCCCATGACTAATCTTGGATTTATAAGACCTGGTCAAAAGCACCCTTTTGTCTCTGCTCAGGTTTCCCAACCCCCACCTGGCAGATTCTGGCTCACCTGGTTGGTGAGCAACCAACTAGGGACTCCACCCATAGGTCCCTTTTACCAAATAAAAGCGCCAACCTGGAATCATCTCTGGGCAGAGAGTTAAAACATGCTAGCAACATGTTTTGCATCACCGATTCTCTGTCCGCCACTTATGGTGTATTCCTTTCTCTATCTAATACCTTTTATTAATCAGACTTTAGCCTTGCTTCCAAACCCTACAATAAACCTTTTTTTTTTTTTTTTTTTTTTTAAATCAATCTAGGTTTTTGGGCTTATAAATTCCTTTACAGGGGACTCTGCACAGCCACTAGAATTCATTTAACTTTGTATCCTTGCGCCAAATCAAAAGGGGTTGCAGGGGAGATCTATTTGACTCTCTGTACCCCGAACCTGCCACTAGACCTCAATTAATCCTAATTTTATTTAAGTATACCTTATCTAGACCTCATCATTTGGTTAGACCTCATCACTTTGAAGGCTGTTCTAAATCAGAGCCCAGAGATAGGATTAACTAGATAATTAGGGGGAATCAGTACTTCTGTATCATAGAATCCAACTATCCTGAAACACACATAAAAAAGTCCACTATTAAAAAATTAGAAATTCATGTTTCTATCTAAATTACAGCACCTAAAAGTCTGCTACTATAGGTGGACCAGTGAGTGGATAGAGTACCTGGCTTGGCGTCAGAAGCACTTCTCTTCCTGAGTTCAAATCTGATTTCAGATATTTACTAGCTGTGTGACTCTGGGCAAGTCACTTAACCCTGTTTGCCTCAGTTCCCTCATCTGCAAAATGAGCTGGACAAGGAAATGGCAAACCATCCCAGTTTCTTTGCCAGGAAAACCATAAATGAGGTCATAAATGACTGAAAAATGACTGAATAACAATTAATCTATGGCCTTTATACCAGGTTAAGTTAGAAAAGGAGAGGGGTGCAAATGAAAATTCTAAATTACACATAAAATTTTAAAATAAATATACTTCTACTGAGTGGTTCACATTACAGAGGAATAAATCAATTAAGTTCATAAGTAGCTGAAAGATTTCAAATCAATAGTAATTTAAACTAATGATGTGTCTTCAAGTGGAGATTACAGCTAAGATTGATTTTTTTGGTCATTCCTTTGTGTTTAGCTTTTGAATTTAAATCCTTTAAAATTATTTTGGACTCAACTATTATTTACACTTAATTTTATTTTATATAACTTTCTTTCAAGATAAATATAAATTTTAGTTCAGCCAAGATTGAAAAATTGAAAGTTCTGAATTGCAGAGTTTGAAATTTCTTAAGGATGCTTTGACAACAAAGAAAAACAAGACTTTGAGATTTACTATTTACTAAAAAAAAGAATTGCTAAAAATAAGAAGTATTAAAGCTCAGATTAATTTTTCTTCTTCATTTGGCCCTGTATGACTGAGTAGGGATATCAATTTACAGAGTTTTTACTACCTTCATATGGAAATAAATCTAAAAGATTTTTGACAGCTATAGAAGGCAGTCCCAATCTGCCCCTCATTAACACTGATTGATGCCCTACTTATACACACACACACACACACAACCTGGCATAAATAAAGGTAATGAGTATATCTAGTTTAGAATAACATGAAATGCACTTTATGGGATCTTAATTTTTTACTCCATCAAAAAAAAAGAAATTTTATTTCTAACCCGCTCAGTTCTGCACTCTAAAAAATATGCAGATATTTTATATTCTTCATTTTAAAATAATACTAATCTATTTGGGGCCTTAACCTGAAAACCAGAGCACTGATATAGTTCCAAGAGTTTCTAAATGACCTCTAGCAATTTAAATACATTCAAGAGAAAAGAAGGTATGAATATTTCAGACCAAATGACAATAGCAGGATACACTGTGCTGCCATCTTGCTGGGAGAAAAAAACCTAATGTTAAAAATAGGGATCATTGTACTTAGGGCATTTTTAAATTTATTCTAAATACCACTTAAAACACCAAATCCAAGAATCCTTACTTATATATACACACGTATACACACACATACATATGCATGCACATGTATGTGTATATATGTATATATAAATGTAGTACCTCCTCCAGAATTACTTTCCCCAACTCCTATAAGCACTAGAAAATTGTACCCCTACAGAGAGGCTTACTACTCAGACCGTCAGAAATGATCTTCATGGATCATACACAGCTTTTTTATTAATTAGCTTTTAGAAAGGAGTATTTAACTAAGGTAGTATATATAACAAGATAGCTGCTACAAAAATATCCTTCCAAATTATAACCAAAACCTCCTTTATATATAGTCTCTAGGGAGAGCGGATTCAAACTTAAGAAAGCTCATGTAATCAAAGAGTAAAGTCACAGTTCTTGATTATTTTAAATCCTTTTCTCCCTTCATGGGGCTCTCCTTAAGTCTCACTACCAGGCTGCAAGGAAGTTGCCTTTTCTTGGCACGTCTATTTTGTCCTCAGTGACTCCCAATACACAACTTATCAACTACAGCTTCTGAGAGACACTACCACCATCTTTGGAGGACAAGAAACTTCATATTTTTCCAATTTCAAAGTTCACAAGCTATCATCTGCTTAATGCAGAGGGTGGGAGGTGGGAATGTAATAACTAATGGAGGCTCACTCTCCATGTCCTCTTGTTGTCCTCTGGTACAGCATGGTACGTAGAAGGAATCTACTTCCTAAGGTAGAGAAACTTTCCCCTCAAAATATCTTCTCAGCTCAGAAATATATCTAATTCTTTCAATAAATTCCAATGTATTTCCTGAGTGTCATTATCTGATTATTATCTAATGGTTCAAAATACTTCTTTCCTTCCAAACTAAGGGCTTCTTCAGAACCAAGCTTACACCTTTGATTGATTGAAGATGAATCTTTACCTGATAAAAGAATCTCAGTGGAGAGCACCTTGTAAGTTACATTAATTGGGATTGAAGGGTGTGGGGCACTCCCTTTACATAAATCTAACAATAAGACCAGTAAGAGGTTAGGAAAGTGAATAGGGCTACTAACACAAACATAAAAGAATATACTATTTGGAAAAAGGTTCCCTACACAGAGATGTGCCATCTACTCAATGTTATTGTTCATTGTTCTACCAGTTATAGATATCTGTTACTGTTTTTCAGTTGTGTTCAACTTTTTGTGACCCCAATTAGAGTATTCTTGGCAAACATACTGGAGTGGTTTGCCATTTCTTTCTCTAGCTCATTTTACAAATGGGGAAACTGAAGCAAACAAGATTAAATGACTTACAGAAGTCAGATTTATACTCAGGAAAATGAATCTTCCTGACTTTAGCCTGGCACTCTTATCTACTATGCCACCTTCTATAAGTCTACTTAATCATATTTGTGAATGTAGACATTTCTTGTGATAAATGTGACAAATATTTTTTTCCCTTTAAGGGAGAAATAACTTCAATAACTGGTTTCTTGTCAAGTTCATAAAGAGTATTACAGTTTATTAAATAAGTTCACAAAAGACCACACTTGTACAAAGTATAACTTTATATTTTTGTTTAAATAAACTAAGTTCTACTGGGATAAAAGATGTCATGGAGGAAGTGATGCGTCAAAGGGGCTAACTATTAGGAAAAAGAATGGACAAGTTAAATAGGACCTGCAATCTTAAAAATTGACACTTGTCAATTGTCTCCCTTGGTGGGGGGAAAAAACCTTTTAAAAGTTATTTAGGTTTTCATTTGGTACTGGCTAAGAAGACTAGTTGATCAGTAGAATAGGTTAGGTTCACAGGACAAAATAGTCAATAACTATAGCAATTTAGTGTTTGACAAAACCAAAGACCCCAGCTTTTGAGACAAGAATGCACTATTTGACAAAAACTGCTAGGAAAATTGGAAATTACTATGGGCAGAAACTAGGCATTCACGCATACTTAGCACCATACACCAAGATAAGATCAAAATGAGTTCATGATCTAGACATAAAGAATGAAATTATAAATAAATTAGAAGAACATAGGATAGTATACCTCTCAGACCTGTGGAGAAGGAAGGAACCTGTGACCAAAGAAGAACTAGAGAACATTACTGATTACAAAATAAAAAACTTTGATTATATCAAGTTAAAAAGCTTTTGTAAAACAAAACTAATGCAAAATATATAGGGAACTGACTCATAATCACCTCTCAGATTGGCTAAGATGACAGGAAAAGATAGTGATAAATGCTGGAGGGGATGTGGGAAACTGGGACATTAATGCATTGTTGGTGGAACTGTGAATGAATCTAACCATTCTGGAGAGCAATCTAGAACTATGTTCAAAAAGTTATCAAACTATGTATACCCTTTGATTCAGCAGTGTTACTACTGGGCTTATATCCCAAAGAGATATTAAAGAAGGGAAAGGGACTTGTACTTCCAAAAATGTGGCAGGCCTTTTTGTAGTGGCTAGAAACTGGAAATTGAATGGAAGCCCATCAATTGGAGGATGGCTGAATAAATTGTGATATATGAATGTTATAGAATATTATCGTTCTATAAGAAAGGACTAGCAGGATGAATACAGAGAGGCTTGGAGAGACTTAAATGAACTGATGCTAAGTGAAATGAGCAGAACCAGGAGAACATTACACACTTCAACAACAATACTAGATGAGGATCAATTCTGATGGACGTGGCCCTCTTCTTCAACAATGAGAGGCTCCAAATCAGTTCCAATTGATCAGTAATGAAGAACCAGCTACACCCAGTCAAAGAACACTGGGAAATGAGTGTGGACCACAAATAGTATTTATACTCTTTGTTATTGTTTGCTTGCATTTTTCTTCTTCCCAGGCTTGTTTCCCAAGCAAACAACAAAAAGAGTAGAAATGCTATGTTGTGATCCATACTCAGTTCCCACAGTCCTTTTTCTCGCTCTGGGTGTAGAAAGCTCTCTTCATCAAAAGAACATTGGAATTGGCATCAATCATTTCATTGTTGAAAAGAGTCACGTCCATCAGAATTGATCATCACGTAATCTTGTTGTTGCCGTGTACAATGATGTCTTGGTTTTGCTCACTTCCCTCGGCATCAGTTCATGTAAGTTTCTCCAGGCCTCTCTGAAATCATCCTGATGATCGTTTCTTATAGAACAATAATATTTATGGGGGGATTTTTTTCTTACGTAAGTTTAGTAAGTGTTAATCCAATCTACTTGCCTATCATTAATAGAAAGCTCAGTAATGCCAGCTCATGAACTATAGTTTTAGGAGGAATTCCCTTACCTTCTTTTTAAATCCAATTTTTCTTATGTAGCAAGACAACTGTATAAATATGTATACATATATTGTATTTAACATATACTTTAATATATTTAACATGTATGGAACTACCTGCCATCTAGGGGAGAGGATGGAGGGAAGGAGAAGAAAAGCTGGAATAGAAGTTTTTGCAAGGGTCAATGTTAA
The DNA here is from genome assembly GCF_048593235.1 of Sminthopsis crassicaudata. Taxonomy (NCBI): domain Eukaryota; kingdom Metazoa; phylum Chordata; class Mammalia; order Dasyuromorphia; family Dasyuridae; genus Sminthopsis; species Sminthopsis crassicaudata. The sequence goes on from NC_133620.1 coordinate 353,417,748, forward strand.
AAAATCACCCATGCCTATGTTTTACCAATAAAAAGCTATAATAAAAAAAGAAAAATATTTTATTTAGATTTTTTAAAATGACACAAATGCAAGTAAAAAAATTAAGGTGCAAGTAAAAAAATTAAGGTTCAAGAAATTTTTCACATTAGGAAGAATAAAAACAAGTTCATAAGCAAATTAATTTAGGGAACAGAGCAATAACATTTGTTGGTGTCATCTGATAAGTGTAATTAATTACATTTGCTACAATAAATTAATTCTTGGGCAGCAGATTTTCTCTTGTTTTCTGTCTACCAACTCCTTTCTTGGAACTATAAACTTAGATGCATGTTCTTTAAAACAGAAAAAAAATATACTGAAAGACTCCCATCTCTTAACTAATGACTTATGCCCCAAGATGCCAACCAAGATCATGATAGAACAGTCCTGTGCACGTCCTTTCACAGTCTGAACTATTACAGGAAGAAGCAAAGAGCAGCGATTTCCTTCCCAAAGGTCAGCTGCCTCAGAGAGACCAAACAGAAAGTAGTTAGTTCTTGCCAACTTCCCCTCCTGCTTCAGAAGAGTTTGCAACAGTTTTTTTTAGTTTCCAGTAAAGCTCCAAAGAAAAACAAAGCAAGTGTGAGGCCCAGAGTCTGTGCAATACAAATCTTACTTGAATCAACTGGAATCAATAAAACTGAATTCTCTATAACCAAGTAATGAGAATGAGAGGAATACTTAGACTGAGTGTGGAACAAAACAAAAAGAAACAAATAATGTAAGAACTACCTTAGACTGCATTATAAAAAAGTCTTTGGAAGCCATTTATCTTAAAAAGATGACATTTCGATCGCAATGATAATGTCAATATTACCAGTCTTTACTGATGGAGGGTATAATATTTTTGTAAGAGATGGCTAGCTCCTCTCTAGGGGGCTGGCAAGGTTCAGGGAGGGCAATCAGGAAATGCAGGTTTACTTCCCTCATTTCCAATGTAAAGGAGATTTCAAGGAGAATGTATTTATGGGAGGCAGAATCTTGGGTTTATGGGGGATTATTTTTTTTCTTTATTAAAGCTTTTATTTTTCAAAACACATGCATGGATAATTCTTCAACATTAACCTTTGCAAAACCCTGTGTTCCAATTTCCCCACCCAATGACAAGTAGTCCACTATATGTTAAACATAATAGATGTTAAATCCAATATATGCATACATATTTATACAATTATCTTGCTGCACAAGAAAAATCAAATTAAACCACAAAACAGAGTAAGAAAACAAAATGCAAGCAAACAACAAAAAGAGTAGAAATACTATGTTGTGATCCACACTCAGTTCCCACAGTCCTTTTTCTCGCTCTGGGTGTAGAAAGCTCTCTTCATCAAAAGAACATTGGAATTGGCATCAATCATTTCATTGTTGAAAAGAGTCACGTCCATCAGAATTGATCATCACGTAATCTTGTTGTTGCCGTGTACAATGATGTCTTGGTTTTGCTCACTTCCCTCGGCATCAGTTCATGTAAGTTTCTCCAGGCCTCTCTGAAATCATCCTGATGATAGTTTCTTATAGAACAATAATATTTATGGGGGGATTTTTTTCTTACGTAAGTTTAGTAAGTGTTAATCCAATCTACTTGCCTATCATTAATAGAAAGCTCAGTAATGCCAGCTCATGAACTATAGTTTTAGGAGGAATTCCTGTATCTCTTCAACCTGAAGTAGAAACTGTCATGGGGAGTACTCCAAGAGGGATTTCTATATAAGCTTTTCAGGTTAAATGAAGATGAAAGCATGAAAGAAAAATACATGGGAAGGAGTGATTTTTTAAAACAGAAAACTACTTACAAAACATAAGAAATTCTAAAGGAAAAAGCATAGTATTCTTTGCTCTAAAAGTTGCAACCTATAGCAAAAAGATGTACATTTCTCTACTTTAGCACAATCAATGAAGAATTCCTTTGAACAATGAATGGGAGAAGTAAAGAAAGAAGGAAAAAAAGAACATCTGAAAGATTTTATTTAATCATAGCTTAACCAGCATATTGACAATAATTAAACTTGTTAGGTCCTTTGGAAATGTGTCTACAGCATTGTGTTACAAGGTTCTATGTGGTTTTCAACACCTTAGTTTCAGGTTGCAGTGGTAACAAGCACCAGTTTTGGTTTCTTCTTCTTCTTCTTTTTTTTTTTTTTTTGAAAGATATGCTTTTCTTCTAAAGGTTTAAGGCTTTGATGAGAGGGTGCATCTAACCCCACCCCAAGAATACTCAACAGTCTGAAATGAAAAACTACTTTAAGTTCAAGGAAAAATTTATTAGTGTATTGTATATTCAAGAACTCACTATTATTGCCCACAGTGGAAACTGTCTACCTCAAGGGAGAAATAACCATTAAAAAAAAAAAAAAAAAAGCTAGTTCATTCTCAGTCCTTCCCTGCACTCAAGAAATGACTAAACCCTTCCTCTTAAATAAAGCCAAAAATATAGCTTCATGGGGAAAATGGGCATACAAACCATATATTAATCTAATATAACCAATGGTTTGGCCAGCTAGTCCTACCTATAGCTTGAAATTGTACTTCAAGTCATACAGGTTAAAAACACAAACAAAACAGGATAAAGATTATTTGACATGAAATAAGACATGGACCATCCATTCTTAAAAAGTTAGTTAACATTCTATTAACAAACCTAATACTATTAAAGGAGCACATTCAAGGGTTTTACAATTGACATATTCTTATGAGTCAATAAGAAATTACCTTAAAATACAGAACTATCAAAACAATTAAGAGAAAAATAACAAGACAACTTCTAGGATGTTAACTTTCAATGATACCCAAACCTAGGTCCTGACTACTTATGTTAAATTAAAACTAAGATTGACATATCTCATAAGTAGCAAAGTTGTTAGTTTCTAAAGCCCAGAGCAATCTAACTTTTATTACATTTTAGTTCCCAGATTCCCTATACATCTTCAATTGGGTACATTATTTTGCTATGTTCTCTGCCTTCAACTTGAATCTTTTATCAAGATGACAACTTCATACAGGTAGTCAATATAACAACAAATGAGGATATCTACTATAGCTATTCATTAAATATTTAGGGGTGAAAAGTGAGCCACTAAAATCAGTCATCCTTAAGCTAATTATGCCATTTGGATTCTGTAATCAGAAAAGTATACTTAAACATTGATTCATTTAATTCTAAACTCCTAGGGATAATCATTTGTCTTGGTTCATGCCATAAGCAATAAAAACTAATATGACTTGAAGAAATTAATAACTTGTTAATTGCAATATACAGGGGAATGATCAGAGATTCAGTAAGTTTTCCTATTGAAAATTCGTCACTTACTTTTGGCACATATGTCTATCTGAATAGAGACAGAATGCCCAATTCATCTACTCCAGCAAAAGCTTGAAATTTACACTAGATCAAATAATGATCAAGAAACTTAATGAGAAACTACATATGTGAATTCTTCCACCCTGATAACTGCACAAAAAGTTAACCAGCAGTCCATGGACAATAGGAAGAATAAAGGAAAGCCTGTGACAATATAGGCAATAAATGCTATTCTCTCAGCATATCTAGAAAAGGGTCAGACACACTTGTAATCTACAGGGCTCTCTGTCCAAAGACAGCCAAAGCAGAGGGTTCCTTATAAGAAAGTTCCATGGTATATGGTTACAAACCCACAGCAGAAGCCCCTAAGGAGCAGTGACCAATAAAAGTGGTTCAGTCTGGAGCTCTTCCACACCCAAGGACTCCAAGTTCTCTACTACATTGTTTTGAGATGCCATAGAGGGCTATGAAAATCTAGTGCTCTTAACATCAAAATTCAAGGAGGGCCTAATCCATGGAAGAGATCAGTATAGAAACCCAAGTGACTAAGGACAAAACCAACTTAGAGCTGACCACCAAAAGCACAGCAAACACCAGATAGATATTGGCCCTGCCACAACCTTCCCTTAAAAAGATGAGTAAACCAAAAAACACATTAACTAATAACAAAAATTTAAGGATGCCCCCAAAGAAGGAAAGGATAACTCCATAATAACTACAAGCAGAGACTCAAAAGAAAGAAAGAATACCTAGAAGATATGAAGCATGAAATTTCAAAAAAGTTCTTAAGGAAAGAATTGGAATAAAAATAAATAGCTTAAAAGAGAAAATAGTAAAGCCACATCCAAATAATAGATCTCATGAAAAACAAAACTGATCAAATACAAATCAAAGATTTCAGGAGGAAGCAAGAAATATTAGAACAAAACCCAAAAGATTGAAGAAAATGTAAGATAGATGATATTAAAAACTGCAAACCAGATCAAAGAGAAATAACTTTAGAATCATTAAACTCTATAGTTCAAGAAATAATAAATGAAAACTGCTCTTAGTATTAGAATCAGAAGGGGGAAAAATAGAAATAACCCACTGATCACTTCTTGAAAGTCTAAAATATCTGAATCCAATTCTTCCTGTGCAACAAAAAAATTCGGTTCTACACACATATATTGTATCTAAATTATACTGTAATATATTTAACATATATAAGACTGCTTGCCATCTGGGGGAGGGGGTTGGGGGAGGAAGGGAAAAAATCTGAATAGAAGTAAGTGCAAGGGATAATGTTGTAAAAAATTACCCATGCATATGTACTGTCAAAAAATGTTATAATTATAAAATAAAATAAAAAATTAAAAAAAAAAAGAAAGTCTAAAATGAAAAGTCTCAAGAATATCATAGCCAGCTTCCATATCAGAGAAAAAATACTGTAAGCATACAGAAAGAAGCAATTCAAGTACCAAGTAATCACACTTAAGATTCACATAAGAACTAGCCACTTCTACTTAAAATGAGAGATTTTGGAATTGGATATTCCAAAAATCATAAGGTGAAGAGGGTTATATAACTCTGCAAAGCCGAGTATAATATGGGGGAAAACGGACGTTTAATAGATTAGAAAAGATATTTTAAAACTTTCTGGTCTTAGCACCCCCTTATATAAGAATAAGGATAGCTACTACCCCTCTCACCCAAGAGCTTTTTTATGAGTATATAATATTTACTGTATTAAAAATTAAAATTCTTAAAATTGTTATGAAAATAATTTTGACCTTGTGGACCCACTGAAGGTTCTTGAGTACACTCAGGAGTCTTTAGACCATACTTTGTGAACTGTTAAACAAAAGCATTTTCAAGCATTTTTGATAAAATGCTGAGCATAAGTTTTAAAATGCAAACACAAGAGTCAAGAAATAACCAAAATGGTAAATTTAGTTGACCAACTGAAAAAAAGTCATGATGTTGTAGATGGTAACATTTTAATAGGAGAAAAATAAAGAAGTATTCCTCTAAAACCCTAAAGTCTTCTTAAACAAGAAAAACAGAAAGCTTGGGGGGTATATTGGTTCTATATGGAGGATTTTAAAAGAGGAAAGATAAGGAAGAATAAAATAAATAAGTAGTATAGAAAGGAATAAAATGGGAGTGGAGCTTGATATTTCTCATAATTGAGGTTTGAGAAAATAATGAATAAATAAAGAAGAGGTGGAAATTAGGATAAACATCACAATCACCAGAAACTGAAAAAGGAAAGTTCAACACACACACACACACACACACACACACACACTTTGGCATAGAAATACATCAAACTCAATGGGATAGTGGTGAGGGAATTAAGAGAAAGAGTAATAATATTGAGGAGATAAAGGTTGCAAGCAAGACAAACTGCTTGATCCTGAAAAGGGGAGTAAAAGGGGAAAAGAAGAAAAAGCCAAGAACTAGAATCTAATGAAGTGTTCACAGCTTAGGAATAACTGAACAAATTGTGGCATATGAATGTAATTATTACTCTAAGAAATGACAAAAAAAAAAGATGATTGCAGAGAAATTGGTAATATGAACTGGCAGAGTGATCAGAACTTGTAAAACAATATATACAAGGACAACATTGTGTAAAAAAAAAAGACAACTATAAATAACTTAGGGACTCTGAGTGATATAATAACCAAATATGTCTCTAGACCAATGCTTCAACATTTTGCTCTTACTTTCATAAAAATTGAGAATCCTTTCTCCAGAGATCTTTTGCTTACATAGGTTATATCTGTTATTGTATTATGAACTAAAATTTATTAGTGTCACTATGAAAAGTTTTGACCCTGAAAATCTCTAAATAGAACACAAGAATCCTCAGGGGTCCCCAGACCACACTTTAAGAACAGCAGCTTCAGACCATGTCACCCATCCTCAGACAGAAAGACGACAGACTTAAAGTGAAGAAAGATATAGATATAGATATAGACATATATACATGTATATATATATTTTTTTAATCAGGCCACTGCACAGGTTGATTTTATTTGACTATGCTTATTTGAAAGACGCACATGTGCAAAAATGTTTGTAGCAGCCTTTTTTCTAGTGGCAAGCAACTGGAAACTGAGCGGACCCCCACCAGATGGAGAATGGCTGAAAAAGTTATGGTGTATGTATGTTATGGAATATTATTGTTCTATAAGAAATAATCAGGAGGATGATTTCAGAGAGACCTGGAGAGATCTACATGAACTGATGCAAAGTGAAATGAGTATATTCATTGTACTCAGCAACAAGACTACACGAAGATCAATTCTGATGGACGTGGCTCTTTTCAACAATGAGATGACTGATGCCAGTTCCAATGGTCTTGTGATGAGGAGAGCCATCTACACTCAGAGAGAGGACTATGGCAACTAACTATGGGTCATAACATAGCATTTTCACTTTTTTTGTTGTTGTTTGCTTGTACTTTGTTTTCTTTCTCATTTTTTTCTTTTTTGATCTGATTTTTCTTGTATAGCAGGATATCTGTGGAAATATACATAGAAGAATTATATATGCTTAACATATATTAGATTACTTGCTGTCTAGGAGAGGGGATGGGAGGAAGGAAAGGAAAAAATGAGGGTGAATGTTGAAAATTATTCATGCATATATTTTGAAAATCAAAAGCTTTAATTTAAAAAAATATTGTGCAATGATCAACTATGAAAAAAAAAAAACTCTCCCCCCAACCTTTTTTTTTTTAAATTGAGGTAGTTGGAGGCACAGGAGAGGGATTAGTAATACATAATGCCAAAAAAAGAGAAACTAAAATATTTTTTAAATTCAGAAGAGAAAAGCACTAAGTTCAGAAGGAAGCACAAATAAGCAGGACAGTATTAAAAGTAATAAATGAAATTTATTATATACTTTAAAAAAAGCAATATGAAGTAGAAATGAACAGTTTCATAAACAATTCTCCTTTAAGTATTCTACTACACTTATGGAAATGCATTTTTATGTTTAAGTTTAAAATTTTTAAAAAGTAAAACAATCACTTAAGAGTTAGACAACATCTAAACTTAAAACACAATTATGTAATACACTAAGAGAGAATTTGGGACAAGGACACTTGGGAAATATCCTCTCTTCTTATGAAAGGAGTCTCAATCTGTAATGCCTTTAGTCAAGAATAAAATCAACATTATCCTGATACCCTATTACTCCTATTTTGTTCATTCACCTCTACCCCACTTTGATTTTCATGTGTGACAGGTAGGGAGATTCTGGGCTTTCCCAATATAATTTATCATCTCTTAAACATTTTATTAGACTGCCATGTTAAATAACATCAACAAGAACTAGCGAATAAAGTTAATCTGAGAAACATGGTAAAAACTCAGTTTATTCCTTTATGCTATTATTTTTAACATCGTGAAGTTCATTAACTAAAATCACTATTTCAAAAATAATGATGCTGATTCACATTTTAGCAACTGGTGACGGAGGGATTGACTCAGCATTGATTCTAATCAAGGCAAATACAGTGGAAGTAGCACCATTTCATAAAACATCGTGACAAGTTTATAAAATAGAGATGACACATAACTAGGACTATTTCCAATAAAGAAGAGAATTGCCTGAGATATAATGATGCTAATGTGAGCAAAGGAATCAAAGGAGGCTTCCTCATCATGCAGACTGTAATGTTTCTCTCTAATTATATCTCAAGAAAGAAGTTGAATACAAACGGAAGCACCACACATTTATCAACATTTCACTGCTTTGGTTACCATGTACACAACTAAATACAATCCAGAAAGACTTATCATTGTACCAAAACAAGATGATGAGGTTCCACATTCAGAATGTAGATGAACGCTAGGATGACTCAGTACTAATGACATCAGTCAGACAGAAATCATACCTATTTTCTGCCTTCTGAGAGTTCTTCAACTCCAGGATGAAATATTGATTCATGATATTTCAGTAAATTCAAGCATCCACAAGCTACTTTATATCCAAGTTGTACTTCCTTGCAAATATAATATCTTGACTTGCCATAAACAAACTGACTGCCAAAATCACAGGCTGCTTGCTCAAAAGCTGTCACTAATTAGTTGCTGGTGCTGTAAAAAGAGTCAAACTTAATGCCAATGAGAACATATTAACCTGAAAAAACTAGTGACATGACACACTGGAAAGATATTTTTTTTAAGTAAATTTCATAAATTAACAAATTTGGAAGAAGTCAAACTGGGTCAAAATAGTTATGTATCTATTCATATTTAAACAACAACAACAATAATGTCATATTTATGTGAATCTTTAAGGCTTACAAATAACATTCTTCACAAGAAACCAGTGAGACAAATAAATATTGACTCCATTTTACAAATAGGGAAACTGAGATTCAGAAAGATAGTGTAATTTGTCTATGATCACAGGGTTATTTAGGGGCCAAGATTTGAAATCAGGAGTGGTGACTCCAATTAATTCAGCATTCTGACAGAGATTCTATTACATTCTGAAAGTAAAATTTTAAGAACAAGAATAAAGAGTTGGGGAGCAGTAAAAAATGAATTGAGCCACAATTGTTCCTTAACCTACTCTTCTAATAGAAGGCAATCTTCATTCTGAATAATTTTTCACTGTGGCTACCTGTCTAAAACTAAATTTCTAGACAACAGTATTGTTTTAAAAGCCTTTCTTAACTGAGTGTTATATTACCTAGTTGCTGAGTTCTGAACATTTTTGGTACTTATTTTATGATCGCTATTTTATAGACGAAAGAACAGTCACAGATAGTAGACTTGGTACTCCCTTTTCGACACTGATCTATCCTGATTTTCTGCCTACTTCTTGCCCACATCTTTGTCCTCTATTTTCTAAGTGTGATTGAACCCATAGACTCCATCCTTGAACTTCTTTCTTCTATCTCTCCAAAAATATTTCATGGAAATTTATGCAATTCTATTATGTTATTATATTCATTCATGTATATAACTTGTCCTCTTCCATTCAAGTCATAGTAATCACTTACTATGTGCAAGATTTTGTACTAAGTGGTAGGGATACAAAGAAAGATTAAAAAAGAAAAGCCCTTGCTTTCAAGAGTCTAATAGGGAAGATAACATGCAAAGAACTATTACAAATAAGATGTGTACAGGAAAAATTTTGAGATCTCAGAAGGAAGGCACTAGAAGTAATGGGGATGAAAAAAACTTTCTTGAAAAAGGAAGATTTTGAAAGAGTGTTCCAAATCACTATTGATCAGAGAAATGCAAATTAAGACAACTCTGAGATACCACTACACACCTGTCAGATTGAATAAGATGAGAGAAACAAATAATGATGAATGTTGGAGGATGTGGGAAAAGTGAGACACTGATGCATTGTTGATGGAGTTGTGAAAGAATTCAATCATTCTGGACAGCAATCTAGAATTATGCCCCAAAAGTTATCAAACTGTGCATACCCTTTGATCCAGCAGTGCTACTATTGGAGTTATATCCCAAAGAAATACTAAAGAAGGGAAAGGGACCTGTATGTGCCAAAATGTTTGTAGCAGCCCTTTTTGTAGTGGCTAGAAACTGGAAGATGAATGGATGTTCATCAATTGGAGAATGGTTGGGTAAATTATGGTATATGAAGGTTATGGAATATTATTGCTCTGTAAGAAATGACCAGCAGGAGGAATACAGAGAGGTTTGGAGAGAGATGCTGAGTGAAATGAGCAGAACTAGGAGATCATTGTCCACTTTAACAACAATACTATATGAGGATGTATTCTGATGGAAGTGGATATCTTCAACATAGAGAAGAACTAATCCAATTCCAATTGATCAATGATGGACAGAATCAGCTACACCCAGAAAAGGAACACTGGGAAATGAGTGTAATTTTTCGTTTTTCTCCCCAGGTTATTTTTACCTTCTGAATCCAATTCTTCCTTTGCAACAACAACAACAACAACAAAACTCTGTTCTGCACACATATATTGCACCTAGGATATACTGTAACATATTTAATATGTATGGGAATGCCTGCCATCTAGGGGAGGGGGGTGGAGGGAAGGAGGGGAAAAATTGGGAACAGAAGGGAGTACAAGGGATAATGTTGTAAAAAATTACCTATGCATATGTACTGTCAAAAATGTTATAATTATAAAATTAATAAAAAAAGAAAAAGAAAAAGGAAGATTTTAGCTGAGATTTGAAGGAAGCAAAGAATAAAGACAAAGGAGAAAAAGAGAAAGAGGGGGGAAGGGAGAGACAGCCAGTAAAAATGCAGAGTGGGGAGGTAGAGTACCATGGGCAAGGAGCAGGAAGGAGTCTGGGGTCACTGATCAGTGAGTAGAGAAAGGGGAATAAAGGTCTAAGATTGAGTTATAAAGGGCTTTAGAAGCCAACCAAAGGATTTTCTCTTTGATTCTGGAGTAACAAGATGACCCTGAGGTTTACAAATGGAAAGATGACATGATCAGATGGCCTGGAGTAAGAAGGCAGTGGAGGCAAGGAGACCAAGCAGCAGTTTAAGGTTGAGCTAATGAGGACTTGCACCAAGATGATGGCAGTATCACAAGGGAGGTGTATTTCAGATATGAAGACAGAATAAACAGGTGCTGGCAACAGAGTGAAAATGAAGAAGAGGGATTAGAGAAAGAGTGAGGAGCTGAAATCATGTAGTCATGTAGTAAACCTGGGTAACTGGGAGGATGGTCGGGAAGTTAGGAAAAAAGTAAGGTTTGGGGAAAAAAATAATGAATTCCATTTCAGACATACTGAGCTTAGGATCTAGAGGACTTTCAGTTTGGGACACCCAGGTTATTGGGCATGATCTGGAAGACCTAGTAAAGTAGATTGAGAAAGTACTATCAAACAGGTAGGAGAAGAATCTAGAAGACAGGAATGTGTTTTGATTAGCACAATGCTTCCACATTAAATAACTGGTCTCTAAATGATTGTTGTACTTATTCAACTGATATGCTCAATATAGTAGAAAGTAATGAGTGGCAAAACCCAACTTTACCAATGCCACTTTCAGTGCTCTATTAAGTTGTTTTAAAATTAGTTTTGCTTAAGATCCTTTTTCAATATCAAAATTATACAAATTCTATTTTAACTCATACTTCAAATCCACCTTTTCCCTTCACAACTTTAGAGGACCTTCAGGAATCCAAATCTGAGAAACAACCCACTATTTCTAATGTGCTCCAGCATTATTTAAAAATAGCTGAACATACAACATAAGTCTAATTATTAAATTAACACTGAGATAAGAGGCTTAGAGATAGACAACTACTTTATGCTTTGGATTTTAGGGTCAGGCTATCTCTCTACAATGACTCAAAAGACTTGATGAGTTTTTAGTTTCTACGTGAAGCTGTAATTAAAATCCCACTTAAAACTGAACTACTCATGGCCTTATACAGGGTTATTCTTAATATCTTTGTAAACAATTACAACAATGTACCAGTAATTTTCCAGTTCATAATCAGGCTGGAAGGAGAACAATCTATTTTACAGATCATGGGGAAAGACTAATCTCTGATATTATTGCTGCTGCAGACCTATCAGGAAGATCTAGAGGAGATAAACCTGGAGACATACAGATTAGACATCACATTTTCTAAAGTCTTAATAACACCCTGGGGGATAAATGACAAGCTACTGAGTTAACCTATTTGGATATTTATTATTTTTTCACCACAGAGGAGAAATTGGGAACAAAGAAGGAATCCAACAGACTTCCTAATCTATTATGTGATAATAGGAGACTAGCCAATCAGTTCTCTGAGAGAACTGACCAAATCAAAGGGTCATAACACAAAGAAATCCTGCTAACATCCCTCTGGCTTTAGCACAAATACAAATGTTTTTCATTTCATCAAATATGACTATCCAATCCAACTTGTACCTGAACAACCCCATCTCTCCACAATATTCTCTATAAGAATCTCATTGATTTCTTTACTTCAAGACACTTGGGGATGAAAATAATGGAATTCAATTTTAGACACACTGAGTTTTAAGTTCTACAGGACTTCAATTTTGGACACTAAAGTTACTGGGCATGACCTGGATCATCCAACAAAGTAAACTGAGAAAGTACTATCAGATAGGTAGGAGAATCAAGTAAGGGGAATCCCTAGAGCCCATTAAATGTAAATACTAAGGCAATGGTTCTTTATACTGAGATGCAATTGGCCTTTTTACAAAAAACAGAGAACTAAGCAGAACAAATCTCATCTCTCAAACAGAACAATGCAAGTCAAATACTCGAAGACAACTACATGTTGCACCTAAATCTTCTTCCCTCTATCTCCATTTCCTTCAAATGATACAACCTTCTACCATTCTGATTGCCTCCTTCGGAGATGCTCAAGTGTATGAAAACCCATCATAAAATATGGTAGCTAGAACTTAAAACTTCCAGGTGTTACTTTAACATACAACAGGTCTGTTGTCTCCCTCCTTCTGGGTATTATGTCTCTTTTAATGAAACCTAACACAACAGATTTGGGGATGTACTATTTGTACTATTACCTCATCTTGGGCTGGCAGTCCACTAAAAACCTCAGGTCTTACTGATCCAAATTCACATAATTATAAATCTCCTATCTTATACTTGCAACTCAAGTATTGGACTTCACCATTTACCTGTATTATTTTTAGTTTTCCAAATAAAAAAGAACAGCAACTTCCACCCTCAATCCCAAAAGTGCCTTTTCATCTCACTCTTGCTATCTTAAGTGCAAAAGCCTGTTTTAGGAAGAAAGACTGCCATCTTTCAGATGACTGAAGAAACCTAGTCTAATTCCCTCCACAACAACATTAAATAAAGATAGAAAGGAAAGAAGTCTCTTTCAATGGTTTTTCAACAGTAACTTTTCTTTGGATTCTGACACAAACATCTTGTTGATGAAAACAAATTTAACCAGGCTGTTCTTACAGCTACAAATCACACCCTTGAAAGTTCTAACAAATGAAATAAAGAACATGCCATCAATTTCTTTAAAAAAAATTATTTTCTATACTTCTCTTATGCCAGAACAAAGAACTAAACCTAAATATCATAGAAGCTTGGAAATAAACAAATACAGTAGTTTTTGGCCCACTCTGGAAGACTCTTTAAAGACTGAAGGAATACAATGAAATCAGGCTGATCCCAGGGATTTGGCCTACCTCTGTGAAAGCTCCTTAGCATTAGAGCTATTTCTGATCAAACCAGGACATCAGTTAATCCCTGATGAAGGTTGATCATCTTTATGGAGACAAAGTTTATGCAGAATAGACCTGCTCTAATCAAAGGATTCTAAGGACTAAGATCATTTAGTGAGGCATTAGACCAGCTTTTATTCTGAATATACAATTTAATTATGAAGATAATCCTCTATGCTCATCACAATCAAACAATAAAACTACATATTTGGGGGAGGATAATTTTCAGATACACACACACAAACAGATCATAAAAATTCAAAATTGGCCACAGAACTCAAATTTCCCTTGACAAATAAATACTGAAGTACATTGTAGGAGAAGGATAGAAAGCACCTATCTGTAAATAAAACAAATATGAACTTCATTACAACAAATACAAACATACACACAGCCAGGTAAAGATAAACAAAATCTCTGTATAATGAAAAGACCTCTAAGTCCCAGGGAATGGTCACTTTTCCCCCCCTAAGTTCAGTATAATGTAGTCTATAGAACTTTAGCCAAATTCCAGAACAAAACACTTCAAAAATCCTTAGAGTTCGTTGTAATATATTTAATTTGAAAGCTATATCATTGCTGTTTAAAAATTTCTCTTGACATGTTAAAATTTTTAATTCCCTGTCAGGAATTTGAAGGGAGTCCTTTCAGCAGTTCATTTGATTATAGCTGTAAGAAAATGAATGCTTTAAATGTTCTTGCTACAAATTCTTTGGTACTGTGTTAAAATATCTACCCTAGGACAGTTTCCAAAGATTCCCTCATGGTCCAAACTACCAAACATCTGATTTAACAGTGTATTTTTGTCAATGGCCAGGATAACAAGAGTATAATTACATTTATACTGTTTCTCCAAAAGCCACTAGATATGCTAGATTGTTTTCAGCAAAGAAATTTAAAATAAGAGGAAAAGCTGACCTGGAGAGAGGAGTAGGAGATATGAGGTTTAGTATCTACCTGGATGATACACAGGACTTCTCAACAAGCCCAAATCTGAAACTTCACATCTCCAATCTTCCATTTAAGGTCAAACAGAGGCTCCAGAACCTTCAGAAGTTAGTATGCCCATTCATCTTTCGAATCAATCCCACTACACTGATTGAACAGTTTGTACAGAGCTGTGCTGGATACTGAAGGGTTGCAATGTTGGATAAGACATGCAGTTTATATTCTAGTAGGAGGATATAAGGCATACACAATTAACTATTAAACAATCTAAGCACGTAAGAGAGTACAAACAATGTGCTATTAGAGGTCCAAGACAAGAAAATATGTTACAAACTGGGGAGCACAGGGGAATCAGGTAGGCTTCCTAGAGAAGATATGTCACTTGGGATTGGCTGTAAAGGAAAAAGAATTTCAAAAGGAAGGAAGCAGAATTCCAAGCAAAGAGAAACATAAACAAAATCAAGAAGATAGGCCTATATGAGTTATATCAAAGGGAGTCAAGTTTACAAGAAAAGTACATGGAGGAAAAGGTAGGGAAAATGCAGTTGTTCTTAATGGTAGAGGCCCTCAAATAGGATATTTTAACTTTAGTTGGTAAGCCTAGAGTCACTGAAAGTTGTAGGGAGTATCAGTGCATAAGAAAACTTAATCTGACAAAGGTAAGAAGGAAGAAGAGTGAGAAGACCAAAGCTGATGCAGCAGTAGCCCGCATGACTAGTAATGAGAAACTAAGATTGGGAATAAACATAAAAGAGAAGATGCACCAAAAATACATTGGAGGTAAAACTGAGAGCCTTCCATGGAAATCCTATCTCTGATGTCTATGTCAGAGAAGTTTTTTTTTTTTTTTTTTTGCTTTTTTAAAAAAATTATATTGGTTTATTTTAACACATATTGCTTTATGACTCATGTTAGGAGAGAAAAATCAGAGCAAAAGAAAAATCCATGGGAGAGATTAAAAAAAAAAAAAAAGTGAACATAGTATGTGTCGATTTATATTCTCCATAGTTCTTTTTCTGGATGCAGATGACATTTTCTGTCCAAAGTCTATTGGGATTGCTTTGCATCACTGAACTACTGAGAAGAACCAAGTCTTTCATATTGATCATTGCACAATCTTGCTATTACTATGTACAATGTATTCCTGATTCTGCTGGTTTTGCTCAACATGAGTTCATATAAACGTTTCCAGGCCTTTCTAAAATCTGCTTCTTCATCATTTTTTAAAGAATGATAATATTACATTACCTTCATATACCACAACTTATTCAGCTATTCCCCAATTGATGGGCATCTGCTTTTTTTCCAATTCTTTGCTACCACAAAAAGGGTTACCACAATTTTTTTTTTGCAACTGTGGGTCCTTTTCCCTCCTTTTTGATTTTCTTGGGACACAGTAATGGCCCTGCTGGCTCAAAGAATATGCACAGTTTTATTGCTCTTTGGGTGTAATTCCAGATTGCTCTCCAGAATGGTTGGATCATTTCACAACTCCACCAACAATGTATTTGTGTCCCAGTATTCCCACATCACCTCCAACATTTATCATTATCTTTTCTTGTCATCTTAGCCAATCTGAGAGATGTGAGGTGGTATCTCAGAGTTGTTTTAAATTGCATTTCTCTGATCAATAGTGACTTAGAGCATTTTTTTCATATGATGACTACAGATGGCTTTAATTTCATCATCTGAAAATTGTCAGTTCATATCCTTTGACAACTTATCAATTGGGGAATGACTTGTATTCTTATAAATTTGACACAGTTCTTAATATATTTTAGAAATGAAACCTTTATCAGAAATACTGGCTGCAAAGATTTTTCCCCAGCTTTGTATTTCCCTTATAATTTTGCTTCTGTTGGTTTTGTTTGTGAAAAAATCTTTTAGTTTAAGGTAATCAAAGTTGTCCATTTTTACCTTTCATTAATATTCTTTAGTTCTTTGGTCAGAAATGCTTCCCTTTTCCAAAGATCTGACAGGTAAATTATCCTTTGTTCTTCTAATTTGTTTATGGTATCATCCTTTATGCCCAAATCGTTATCCAATTTGATCTTATTTTGGTATGGGATGTAAGATGTAAATCTATGATGAGTTTCTCACATTATTTTCAGTTTTCCCAGCAATTTTTGTTAAATAGTGGAAGCTGGAGTTTGAGAGTTTATCAAATACTAGATTGCTATAGGCCTTGATTATTTTGTCACGTATATCTAACCTATTCCACTGATCTTCCACTCTATTTCTTAGTCAGTACCAAATTTGATGTCTCCTGGTTTATAACAGAGTTTTAGATTTGATACTGCTCTGTGTTAGAACCTTGGATTCTCCAAGACTATCAACACTGTGTATGTTCTGGACAGTTCTACCAAGAAAAAGAAGCTCACAATATAAAAAGTTATGGAGAAGTGACTCTATCTGTTATCCAAGGGATCTAACCATTTTCAAGCTATCCAAAACAGGATTTGGAAGGATCTTTGGAGGTATTACATTCCTCTTCAATGGCGGTCTTCAAATGAAATCTGAACTGACAACTAATCAGGCATGTTACAGTAAGGATTCTTTTTCAGAAATGGATTGGATTAGGAATTGAAGTTCCTTCTAGCTCTGAAATGTTGTGATTCTAATTTTGTTATCAAATAACTAGTTCAGAGAAGGCTAGCCATCAGATGATGATTTTTTTTTTTTTGCCAAATCAAAAGTGTCTATTATTGAGTTAAGGGGTTATGATTTGCATCAATGGAAAGCTAACCTACAGATGAAATTATGGACATTTTGAAGTACTGAAGAACTGAGAGGCCTTAGCAACTGACTAGAATGAGCAACATAAGGGAGAGGAAAAAACTAAAACAGCATTCATTTTTAAATGAGAGACTGGGAGAATGATAGTACCACTGACTGAAATAGTAAAGTCAGAAGAAGTCAATTTTAAAGAGATAATAAACTTGTTTTTGAAGTGTTATGGGTCATTCAGATAGAAAAGTTGATATTGGTTATTAGAAATTAAGGTTTGGAATTTAGCAAAGGTCCAGATTGTGTAAATAAATCTAGAAGTCATCTGCAAAGAAGTGACAGATGAAGTAATGGAATAAATGAATTTACCAAGGGAAAGGATATTGGAGAGAAAAAAAAAAAGGGTAAAACCTTAGGAAGTAAAATAGGTTTCCTATAGGAGATATACCTAAAAGGGAAACCATCTAAGTAGACAAAAAAAAGTCATTAAGGAGGCAAAAAAAAAATAAAACCAGGAGCCTGTAGTTCTCAAAGGTCAGAGAGAAAAAGAATAGCCAGTGGAAAGGATGGAAGACCAGGATACTGAGATTTATGAGAATGAGATGGTTACTGAAGCAACATGCTAGTAAGAAAGGAGAGGGATAGAATCAAGATTACAGAGAGAGAGAGAGAAGGATTAGTTTCAGCAAGAAATGAGAACATTTGTTCCTCTGGGAGAAAGGGAAGAAGAAATTTGATATATTGAAAAATTTTAAGTAGTGGTGGCAGGAAGCTTCCATCAAATGGCTTTAATTTTCAAGACAAAATTGAAAGCCACTTCATCTCTTGTACATGTTGAAAGGTGGGCTGCAGTAGAGAACAAAAGAACAAAAGAAACTGACTTGGAAGAGTCAATGTGAGGAATGAGAAAGAGGATCCATAAGTATAGAAAGATTATTGAGTAAAAGAAACTTCTCAACTAAAGTTATGCAAATTAAATCTATTATGGATGAAATAAACCCAATTTAATGACTTTGAAAAACAAAAAGGATTTTACTTCCTAAAATATTCTACCAAAAAAAAACTATAGAAATTTTTTTGGAAAATGTTATGTCTTGAAAAAAATTTCCCCTCTATAAGCTGGAGCAACCCTGTTCAAATTATAAGCAGTTTAAATATCAGTGGATGTCTATGAATATTACCATCAGTTAAGTTACAGCTTTTCTTGCAAGAAATGCTCTAGTCGAACTTACTCTTCCTCTTCCACCAAAAAAAAAAAAAAAAAAAAAAATCCCCACAATTGTCTAAAGGGGAGTTTCAGCATCAGAGGGAGGCTTATCCAAGACAGAACCTGTCATCTTACCACTGCCAAACCAATTCTCAATGACAGGCAGGTAAGCCCAAGAGACCAGGCTCCAAACCATACTCCAAACCTCAATCCCAGCTTCCAGTCATATTCTTAAAGCCATTCCTCAAGGAATCAATCCTTGTGGAGATGCAATCTGGTTATTGACGATACAAATGCTGCTACCATAGCTACTAAGACTCCAAAAAGAAAATTTTGGCTACCAAAGTCCTTGGCATTATTACATGGTTTGACATCAGAAACAGATTGTTTTATCAATAGACAAAACATGAAAGAAGATTAATTACAATCTGCTTTGCCCTATGTACCTCTTGGAACGACTAGGCCTTTAACCATCAGCTCTGTAGCTCAAATCTCCAATATATGTTGTTTCCTCTTATTTAAATGCCAAGTCCTTGAAAGCAAGGACTATGTTTTTCTGTTTGTAACTCCAGTGCTCAGTACAATGTTTTTTTTTACACATGATAAACACTGAAGAAATCTTTTTTTTTTTTCTCTCATTCATATGAGCAAGGTCATATTAGGAGATAAAGTAGAATTTAGTATTATATATAGAAACTAAGCTTTTTCTCCATTGTTCCTCTTTGTCAAAATTATTCAGGGAATTCCTCATCTTAAAAATGAAGTTGTAATTCAAAAGTTCATTTTTAAATTGGCTGTATGGAATTCAAATCATTTTCCCACAGAACACTATAAAGGGTGAGAAAGTTTCCAGATTGGCCCACAAAATACTATTTTACATATAATAAACTGATTTATAGTAGTAATTTTTATCTGTTTCATTTTGAATTATTTATATTCTCATTTTATCAAACAGATGAAGACAAAGACAATATGATTATCACACTTACAGATGACATGAAGCTGTAAGAGATAATATATTTGGATAACAAAATAAGCATTAAAAATGTCAAAATAAGTGATAGAAGCAAGCAAACAATTTAAAGCTCTAATGGAAAAAAATTTTGATCACTAATTCAGTTAATCTATTGTGGTATATGCTGTAAAACATAGATCACAACACACACAAAACACACGCTCTTTTTTTTTTTTTTTTTGGTCACACAGCCATAACTTTCCAAGCAGCTTTTTTTTTAAATTATAGTGATCTCATTCAAAAATAAGAATAAATAAAAAGACAGCAAAATTTGGATTAGGTCTACACAAATACAACACAGAAGGGATAAATATAAAAATCCAACACTTAGGGTAAAAACATCAACTGCACACATGCAGAAAACTGAGGAAACATAACTGGGCAATGATCTGTGTGAAAAAGCCCGACTTTTAAAGAAATGGAAGCACAGTATGAGTTCATGGTGACATGATAACCCCCCCCCCAAAAAAAAAAAAGCTAATTCAACCTTAAATTACATTAATAGAAATAAGATGTTCAGATCCAGGAGGGGTTAATCTTGTTGTATCAGGCTTGCCTTGTCTGAACACATCTGAATAGTGTCTCCAGTTATGGATGTCACATTTTATGAAGAATATTGACAGGCTAGAAAGTAATGAAAGGAAGTTAACCAATATGCTACAGAAACTGAAACCATATCATATGAGGATTGGTGGAAAAGATCTGGGAAGGTTTAAGTTGTGGGAGAGGAAACTTAGAGAGGGGGCTTCATCAGTATTTTCAAATATCTTAAAGGCTTTCATGTAGAAGAGGGCTACTATAAATTGTCTGACTCCAGAAACCTGAATTAGGACCAAAAGATTAAAGCTGCAAAGAAGAACTGAACTCAATCAATATAAGGGAAAACTTTGCAACAACAAGAGCTTTGTAAAAATTAGTAAAATGGAACGTGGCAAATTTCTCCTCACCAGCAGTCTTCTTAAAGATAGATCAACTATTTGGTAAACTGAAAAAGATAATCCATACTTTGCATGGGGACTGAAACAAATGACTTTGAGATCCCATTCAGAGCCAAGATTTAAAATTCTAACACTATTAAGAACAAGAACAATCACATAATGGATGTTTAGATAAGAAAATTCATTCCAAATTTCAACTAGGGATATCTTCAGCTAGATTAAGAGTCAGTTGTTAAGAGTCCCAACCCTAGAGTCAGTCACCTTAAATTCAAATCTGTTATCAGGAACTAATAGTGTAATCTTACTTTCCAAGTCACCTAGCTTCTCTTTACCTTAGTTTCTTCATCTGCAAAATGGGCATTATAATACAACCTACCTCCAAGTACTGTCAGGATCAAAAGAGATATCTGTAAAATGCTTCAAAAATCTTAAATAATATATAAATACATGTTATCATTATCATTATTATTATTACTTGCCCTCATATGAGAAAGAGATAGAAAGAGAGAGTGAGAGAGTGAGAGAGAGTGAGAGAGAGTGAGAGAGAGAGAGAGAGAGAGAGAGAGAGAGAGAGAGAGAGAGAGAGAGAGAGTGTGTGTGTGTGTGTGTGTGTGTGTGTATGTCTGAGAATACAAAAATATCCTTTCAGTATACTGGGCTCCTCAGGCCACATCAGCAACAACTCCTTCAGACACAAACAACTTTGAGAAGAACCAGAGAGCTCAATTTAGAGTCAAAGGGCCAGGATTAAAATCCTACCTCTGCCATTTACTCCCCCCATGGCTTCACTTTCTCCATCTTGGTTTCCTCATCTATAAAATAATGGGAGTTGGACTCTTGTTTCTGGATCTGTAAGACTATGAGGAAATTAAAAGGTCAAGGAAGGAAGGGGACAGGACACACACACACAGACATTATTTTATATTTTTAGGTAGCAACTTTTTTTTTTTTTAAGAAAACTAACAAAAATAACTTAAATTCATATACAGTAAAACTTTTGAAAACAATTTCACTATCACAATGAAGTGAAAACAAACAAAAGTGAAAACAAGTGAAAACAATCTTGCATCAAATGCGATTATCAAATTATTTGGGGTAGAAGGAGGATAAAGAAAAGAAATAAAAACTAGGTTTTCTAAAGAAAACCAAAGGAAAAGGTTTTATTTATTAAGATTATCTGGGATGCACTTAATTCTTATAGGATTACCAAAATCAAAACAAAAACCAATAACCTATTATAAATCAAATTCCCAAGATAAAATGCTCACCAAGCTTTTTAAAAGCCTGCCAATTGGCAATTTTACTTATATAGTCTTTTATAGATGAAAGCACTGATTTCCTTTATATAAATTTAGTGAACCCCTATGAAGTCTAATACTGCATGAAGCTTATAAAGATGATATAACTTTTCTTTAAACTTTTAATCTCTGAATCTCTCCTTTAAAGATAAATGCTATAAATGGATGAAATCCTACTAAAACAATTTTCAATAATAGATCAAACAAATGTTTTTTTTTAATACTAAATTTTTACTGACTAAATTTTCACCACGAAGTGAGTGGGGACTTAGAAATCTTTCAAAAACATGACCATTTTAAATGTAATATATAATTGTAAAGACATCTAACCTGGATAGCTTTGCTTCAAAACAAAGTATTTTTTGAGAGACCAATTTGATCTTCTTTAATTCTTCCTTTTTAACCTTCCCCTTTTACACAGAGGCTAGTTATTGTGATTTTTTTTTTTAAATGCTGGGGTTAAGTGACTTGCCCAGGGTCACACAGCTAGGAAGTGTTAAGTGTCTGAGACCACATTTGAACTCGGGTCCTCCTGAATTCAAGGCTGATGCTTTATCCACTGCGCCACCTAGCTGTCCCCAGTTATTGTGAATTTAATTAAGAAAGAATAAAGGCACACCAAGTACCAATCCTTGGAATTAGCAAAAACACAATGTATCATAAAAAGTCTCTCATAGTGGAGATTTCCTTTAACAGATATTCTAAAATGAATATCATTATAAACATTTGTAGAAATCATTAAGTAGGACTAATGGAATTACAAGAAACAAATCTACATGCTGAGCAGCTATAGGAGGTGTCATCACAAAGTGAAAATTAGTTCAAATATAAATGGAAGGAAAAAAAGTACTGAAATAATATAGCTAATATTCACAAATGCTAAAAGTTAAAACAAACTAGGCCATTCTTTTCCTCTTAAGATGTCAGAAAATGGGCACTATTCTGCAAAAATAAAGGGATACAAGTGAGCATAAAGAGTAAAATAGTATAATTTCCATTTAGCTTTCATATAAAAACATGAGGCACTCAATAGACTAGAAAATAGACCACTTTTGAGTTTGAAAACTAAAACTTGGAAATCTAAAAACTCTAGAACATTTTCATTAGGTAAAATTCAATATATTTCTTTAATATTTTTTTTTTGGTGTATAACACCAAATATCAAAATATCAAAGTTAGAGCTCCCCACCAAGAAGAACAACAATTTTTAATTGTCTCTATGTGTTTTTAAATGAAAATATTATTGTGGATATCTTATCCAAAAACAAATAATTTTGATTTTTTAATTAAAAGGATACTTACTTATGTTGAATAAAAGGCTACATTTTTATTTATTCTTTAATTTGGGGGTAGCAATAGTTCAATACTTACTTCTAAGTCACCACATTACAATTCTTGGGCAAAATTTAAACTATAAACTACAAACAAATAGTTTTCTTAACCTGAAGGAACCACACCTTCAAAAAGCTTGTATTGCTTGGTTTTTTCTAGCAAAACTGTGTCCATTTTCTTCTGGTGCTACAAGATCAAAGGATCATGCTTTATCTTTAACTTAGCCTGCTGAATGTAGTTATATCATTCAGGAAACTTCCAATGATAAACAGCTAGGGAAGAAACTTAAACACAATAAGGCCAATATTTATATAGGAGGAGAAAATTAATACCGCCACTTATGTAAATTTGGAGAGATTTTTTATCTTTAAAATAGCTATACACTCAGGACTTCATATCCAAGTGCATAACAGAAACAGTAATTTTAAAACATTGAGACTACCAGTACATTTCATTCCTGTCCATCAGAACCCATATTGCCTAACTCTGAAAAGTCTTCAAAGGACAGCTGACTTTATATTTAGCTGTAATTGTTCTTTGTCTGGTAATAGAAATATAGATGTATTTCAAAGATACATTTGAAACTAAAAATTCCATTTTGGATAGAACTATACATTTTGGTCTATTAACATACTGTTTTCTCCAGGAATAGCAAAAGGATACTCAAAAACATGGAAGATTAAAAAACAAACAAAAACAGAGGCATTCTAATAATATGAAAGAACTTTGTTTCTAGTGCCACAAAAACTACAAATTGTCTTGTATAACTTGCCCTATAAAACAGCACTTTTAACTTCAAGCTACAATACTTCAACAAATTAAGCAATCACCTGTTACTTTTGATTATGTTTCATTTACTAATGTGAATTAGACATTCACATATGTCTAAAATGAGTTGCTCATTTTAAGAAAGAAAAAACCAAAAATGTCAACTTAGGGGCTCTGAAATAAAGATATCTCAATAGTTTTAATAAACTTTCTAAGTTTTCATCACTAAACACTGGAAAACTCCACTAAATGTTTTACACACACACACACAATTAAAGAAATTATACTTTTGAGATTCTTCACATAAAGTTTTCTCTGTCCCCAACTCCATCAACATTTAAAGTTAATTCAGAACTGGTCAAAGGAGACAGCTAGACACTATTGGAAGCAACAATCTCTGTTTATATAAATTTACACTTTTTTGAACCAATAATAGTTGAGATACTTATTCTCCAAATAGGAGGAAGGTTTTTTAAATTTGTTTAGTCCTAAAACCCAACTGGAGATCTCAGTGGATGCATAGCAAGGGAATAAGTGATGAGGGAAAGGTAATCAACCATCAAGCATTTATCAAAACACATACTATCAGCCACTATACTAAATGCTAGGAATACAAGACAAAAATGAAACAATTCCTCTTGGGAAGAGCTTATGTTCTAGTCTGGAGAGACTGTGTACGTGCATATATTTTACAATATATAGGTATGGA
Organism: Sminthopsis crassicaudata; assembly: GCF_048593235.1. Classification (NCBI taxonomy): domain Eukaryota; kingdom Metazoa; phylum Chordata; class Mammalia; order Dasyuromorphia; family Dasyuridae; genus Sminthopsis; species Sminthopsis crassicaudata. The sequence goes on from NC_133620.1 coordinate 353,442,214, forward strand.
CATTAATTTACATGCATGTATATGTGTATACATGTATACAATGTTTATGTGCATATTCTCTATTCATTTACACACTTATACAACACACATATTATCTTGCCCAAATATCATGTTATTTTTAACATAAGCTTAAAAAGTTATGAGTATGCTGTCTCTTTAAGCATGTGTATGTATGTACACAACGGACATATAAATATATATGTGCATGTATATATGATCAAGAGCTAGCATGTATGTGTGTGTGTGTATAACTGCAGATTTCTTTCCCAACATAAAAGCACACATAAAAAGCATTTATAAAATAGATACAAGTAAATAATTAGGGGGTAGTGAGAGAGGGAGCAGAGAACAATAAAAGCTTCAAGTAGGAAACAGGAAAGAGTACATGCCAGATACACGAGGGACAATTGTACAAAGGCACAGTGATGGGGCATAGAGGGGGCCTGTCATAAGAAACACTAAGAAGCCACCAGTGCCACCAGAACATACCTGCAGGGAAAAGTAAGACTATTATAGTGATACTGGAATGTTTATGCAGAGCTCTAACCACGCGAGACTAAACTGAACTATGTAAGAACAACCCCCAATGATTAAAATTCAGAAATTACTCCATCTAAAAACCACATTTAATAGCATAGGGCTACAAGCCCCTTCAAAATAGAGTTAAGAAAAAAGTAACATACTTTTTCCACTTCTCAATCAACTAGCATATATAATTCCTTCCCATCTCCAACAAAGAGCTTTGACAGAAACTAATTCCTGTGTTTGTAAACAGAGGCCAAGAAAATAATTACCTCTTCATTTACCTGTCCTCTTCAAACCAAGTTTACCCTGATGCACCAAAAGTAAAGGCTCCCCATCAGAAGTGAAAAGCAAGACTAATGGTTTTGTTAAGAGGGAATGGGTTGGGGGTGGGGAAAGGAAAACTGATTTCAACCCTCAAAAAAAGAGAAAAATATATATAAGCCCTCATGTGTAAAAAACCAAACAATGACAACAACAAAAATCCACAATTCCAAGTCACCATCTTTGAGGGTTGACCTAAGATGATTTCTAAGGTCCTATGTAACTCAAGCATTCTAAGATTATAAGTCAGAAAACTCATTCTTAAATGCAAGTCTATTTTGGACAACAGATAAAGAAATACATATTAAAAACAAAAGGGAAAGAACTTGGAACTGAAAATAAAAATAAAACTTTTTGTTTTTAAAGAGAGAGAAATCCCTCCTTAAAATATGGTTTCAATTACATGCCTCATATTACTCCTGAACCCCCAAATATCTTTGTATTACAAGTTAAGGTGACTAAGTACATTCTTAACCCTGGATGTAAAACTGTAAGTATAATTTCACAAAAGAATGAATTTACAGGCAGAAACTGTTATTTGCCTCCTTTTGAATTATCCTTCAATTAGCATAGTGCCTGACACATTTTAAATACTTAATAAGTGTTTATTGACCGACTTGACTGATTGATGAACATCTTGAAGAGATGCTTTAAAATTAGTGCAGAATAACTAACATATCTTCCCAGTTGAACCCATTGCAAGTCAAGCTGTGACCTGATGAGGCAAATAGTTATTTTTAATGCAAATCATGGATGTGACTGTTTGTGGTAACTGTGGCTTGATTTCCCATATGCAAAGAAATCCCCTTACCAGGGGAAATTAAACAGCATCTAAAAACACGTGGGTTTGTATTGCTATCATATCAAGGTATAGCTATAATTTATACTTTTAATGAAAATGACCCAATAGCCATTGAAAATATTAGTCACCAAATTAATCCCACTACTAATTGATTGGATCATTAATGTAATTTCCCCTTCTCTTCCCCAAGTCTTCTCTAACTAGTCAGAAAGAAAAGCTGTCATATTTTCTGAGAATTTAATTTCTACTCTCAAACCATACCCAAATAGTTGAGTATGGGAAAATGAATCAGCACAAGCAGATCAGAACACTCAAAATATAGAGAACTGAATGTCTGTACGTGGAAATCCACTGCATTTAAATTTTTAAAAAATATATATGAAAAAGACTGACTATTCAGAGTACCAACAGGAAAGGAAACAGAATCTAGCAGTAGGTTGTCTAGAGGCTAGAAGAACTAGACAAAGGTTTTATGGTATTAGTACTTTTCATATAATGACAATATAGCCACGATTATGAATAAACCAAACCAAAGGTAGGAAACATCCCGTATGCAACACTTTAAACATTCTTCTTTACTGAAAGAAAGCACAAAAAAGAAAAGAAAAAAAGGCAGGCCCAGAATAAAGGCATGATTTGGGGGCAGCTAAATGACACAGCAGATGGAACACTGGCCCTGGAGTTGAAATCTGTCCTCAGACACTTCCTAGCTATGTGATCTTGAACAAGTCACTTAACCCCAATTGCCTCCAAAAAAAACCCAATAAACCAACCCAGAAAAAAGGCAAGATGTATCTGCCATCTTTGTACAAAGCATTCTTTATGATTATTCTGTGACATAATTCAAGAGTCCTCTTTTCAATGATATGGCCCTAAAAGTCAGCCTGTAAGGTCTAAAATGCAACTAACCTGCAGTTATATTTGAAGGTCTATTTCTTCATGAGCTCATCTAGTCATAATATTTTAGATAACATTGACAAATAAAAAGCAAGAAGAAATCACTTAGCTCAAGGTAATAAGGAGACTTTCCCAAAGCTCATTCTTGAACACTAACATAAAAAGTATACCTATAGCATTAGGAGCCCCTATCAGCAGCACTCAAGAAGCCAAAAAGAAACCAAACCTTATTGTATTAGGGAATATCTCAAGACACCCCATTACTTTTTCTGTTCATCCTCCTCCAAGATACTAGGTATGGCATTTGTACCATCTTCTACATGAAATTTTTCATGACCCCTTTCCCCTCCCCTTCCTCCCTAACGAATTTATATGTAGATGTTCATGTTACCATCCATGAAATGTGTAATATTTACGTTCCCAGTGCCTGGTACATAGTAAGTACTTAATAAATGTTTTCTTCATTGAGTGATTGAAAGTCAATGCTCAATCCAATTATTATTCCACAGTATTTAATATTATGTTTATTTTTCCTTAAATATTCAGAATTCTGGTGACCATATCTCGGTGATTTTAAATTTTCAAGGTGCTCTCCTGAGAGAGAATTATCTGCAGTCCCATTTTTAGTAAAGAAAAATATGAAGGAACTCTCCCCTCACCAAGGCCACCAAGCAAGTTAGTGATAGGATTGGGAATAGATTCAAGAATTTCTAACTTCCCAATCTGGTGCTCAGGCTACTCAGTAAAGCTGTCATGAACTGATACAATGGGTCAAAGACAAACCACATGACATATGATGTTCGCCTTTATGTGTCCAAAATATAAAAACGTGATAGGACTAATGTGTAGGTCTAATTTCGAAAATAAAAACAGGAAGCACTCCCACCCCAATATTACCTTTTAAAAAAAATTAAAAAAAAAAAAGGAAGCCAAACCTCAAAAGATACCTTCCAAGGAAGTCAAGGGTGTGACTTAAACTAACAAAAACAAGAAAATAACATTATAAACCACTAAAAAAGGTTTTCTTCATCCAATAAGAAATCTAAATTTGCAAAATACTGTTTTATAGTTGGCAAGACACCACAGTTGTATACACAATCATCCCCAAATTGCCTTGCTTCTTTCAATGACTAAAGGTCAGAATACTGCATAAAGACATCTATTAGTAAAGACAAGGTAACTAAAATAGAATTTTTTTGGAGATGACCAGAGTTAAGTTATTTAAATGTTTTTAAGTCACATTTTTTTTTGTTATTATACTATTTGCTTTTTTACAGAAATGATCAGTGGAAATTTCACAGATAAATTTGACTTTCTCATTGCCAGAAACTAGAATGACACTTTTATATTTCCAATATCGTTAGAAAAATATACTTCTGATTTTCTAAAATAATTTTAAAATTCTCTTTAAACATCAGCAAAACTGTAGGCTAATACAATTTCATAGTTTTCCTTTAAACATTACCTTCATTAAGACAAACCAGCTTCATTCTTTTATTATATAATGCATATATAGTTTCTCTTCTAAAGATTTCAATGAACTTAAATAATCAAGTAACTCAAAAACAGTCTTAAATCTTAAAAATATTTTATGAGAATGATGGTATTTATAAGAATATCTAATAAAAAGAAGGAAAAATAAGCTAGGTTTTTATTTTATTCCACTGGTAATCAGAATTTGCTAGAAACCCGTGAATAATTTTACAAAGTATTGACTCTGGACAGTCAAACAAATAAAATGCATGGTGTGCATGTTTTCATATATATGTGTGTATATATGTATGTATGAGGTCTTGAACATGCTATTTATCCCATTATTTCCATGTTTTAAATTCCATGAGAATGGTGATCAATTACATATGAACTCTGTAGGCAACCCTCAAAGATTAAAGAGCAAACACAAAGCCTAGATTAAGAATCCTGAGGGATAAAAATATTATTAAGTAAACATAAAACAATCTGAGTTTTAATATTAAATCAAAATCCATTAAGTGTCAAAATAGCAATAAATGTTTTATTACACATTCCTGCCCATACAAGTAAAATTTAAAAGGACACGCTTACCTATTTAAAAAAAAAAGATAAAAATCCATTAGGAGTGAGAAGTTAGGGATGAGATGATAAGTCAGGGGCAGAAAGGAAGTACTAACCAAAATATTTATGTTGCAAAAACCCAAACAATGATAGCATGCTCTCCCCACCACCACCCCCCATCCTACACTAAGAAATTCCCATTTCAAAAAGGGCAATTTTTAATTTTTAAGAGCTTTCTTTTAAGTATAATCCTTATCAATATTCTGTTGGCAGAAAAAAATATGAATACTGACAATGCAAAAAACAGTAAGAAGCTTGCATAGTTTATAAAGTTGGCTTAGTATTGGGGGGTTTTGTGCAAAGTTTAGCACTAAGTTATGCAATCTCCAAACTGCTGATGATAGAAATCAACCCTTTTTTGGTATTTTGCTTTAAAAACAGTTTCTCCTTCTCTTCCTCATATTCTAAAATTTCCCCAAATATCTAAAGAAATCTCATCCTCCAACAGCTAATGCAAGTGGAATGTAGAAATTTAAATAGATTTGTGTGGATTACTATATCACCCAAAGGTATTTTTAACGTAATTACGTTTTTTCCTCCTTAAAACCAAATGCTACTTGTTCCATCTCTCAATCTGCTTTATGATTTTCAACAACAGCAACAAAAACTTCTGGCATAAGATGGAATGATTTTTGTCTAATAATTTTCTAATTATTAGAAAAAATCTGCAATATTACTATAACTGATAACAAGGAGGCTTCCACATGCTAAAATTATTACAAGCAATCTGGCATCAATGGGATGTTGTAAAATGAAATTAGAAAAATACCTGACTGGCATTAGCCTTTTATGTGTCAATAAATGTTAAATGATTTTGGGCATAGCAAATCAGCAAGAGAAGATAGCATAAAAGAATGATCTAAATGGTAATAAAAAAAAAAAAAAAAGTGTGGGATAACCTAGACTCAGAAAGCTAAAGCTTACTAGAATATGAACATTTAGAAGCAGCTAATGAATGGGATAGGCCTAACATAATATTTGGAGATGTAAAGTCGCATTGACATTTTCAAAAAATATTCCTTCACACCACTCCCCAGATAATTGGAGGTGCTTTCAGTTGAACAGAGACCTATAATTTATTATTTTAAAAATCCCCTTACCCTGGGAAGAAGACTGTCAGAAGCGCATGAGGAAAACGTGAAAGGGTCTGACAATGGCTGATAGGGAATTGAAATCTTTTCAGGGCCCCGAACTTCATAAGCGCTAAATAAACGCTTACTGATTGACTGACTAATTTGTCATTAATGCTATGTTTCTACAGATTTTTTTTTCTCTTTCCCCACTTTCCAATTATTTCCTTTTCTCCAATGGCAAGGCAGCTACCAGGGGTATGGATATGACTTCTCAGAAGTTCTCTCCTTTTCGGAGCAGCCTAACCACCTAGCCAGATTCATTCTACGTCAGCCTAGCTTTTGTCACATAACGTCTCCCTTCCAGGCTCTCCATATCTGCCCCCCGCCCCCACCCCCCACCCGAAGCAGAAGCACTTCAGTCCTCAGAGTGGGGTGAGCAGGTAGAGGAAAAGAAAGAAGAAAAGATCACACCACATCCTACAGCACCACGTCCAAGCCCGGGCCTGGCAGGCTCTGCGTGGGATCCAGCTCCTCTCCCTCCCACCCCCCACTCAAGAGGCTCATCCAAAGTGTTTGTTTCTTTAACTGCCTCCCAAGGTTCTAGTCCTTGATGCACCTAAGACACACACACACACACACACACACACACATAAGCACGCACACACACATACACACACATAAACACACACACAAACACGCACACACACATAAACACACACACACATACACAATAAACACAAACACGCACACACATACACAATAAACACAAACACGCACACACATACACAAACACACAATATACAAATCCACACACGCACACACATACACACAATACAGAAATACACACACACACACACACACACACGATGCACTCACTCTCCAGGGGACTTACATGCGCGGACAGCTGTGTCTGTTTAGGAACGGGAAGGTGGCAGCAGGGACTGGACGGACCTTGCAGACAACGTGGAGAGCGCAGGGCGGCCGGGGAGGGAGGAGACGCAGTCCCCTTCCTCCTCTTGCCACCCCCCCATACACACTCGATAGCCCTACGTCTCGGCACGCGCACCGGCTTCCAGCCCCAGCACGCCGGGCCTCGGTTACCTCCCCGACACGGGACCCGACGGGACGCAGAAGCGGCGGCGGCTGCCGGACCCCAAGGCGAGGGGACCCGACTCAGGGCTGGGGGCCGCCCCGCCCGCTCCCTTCTCCTCAGGCTGGGCTCCTACCTCGCCTAGTCGGGCGTCGCTCCCTCACTCCAAATACCGCCGTCACGCTCAGTCCCTCGGCTCCGTCCCCACCCCGGGGTGACGGCTCCGGACTCAGATGGCTCCGGGGCTCGGGGGTCCGGCCCTGGGCTCCGCTCTCCTCCCGCCAGGGGCTCGCGGGGGCGCGCACGCGCGAGCACGATCCCGGCGCTTCCCCCGCCTCGTCTCCTCCCCGCTCCTCCCCTCCCCGAGACCGCGGCCACCCCCCGGCGCGTGCCCGGGCTCCAGACCCCGCCGCGCGCGCGCGCCGCGGCTACCCTCCCCCCCAGCTCACACACACACACACACACACACACACACACGCACACACACACGCACACGCACACATACACTCTCCCTCCTACCACTCGCTTCCCCCCTCCCCACCCCAGGCGGCGCGCGCCGCTTCCTGGTTCCGCCCCGCGCCCGAGCTCCTCCAGCCACCCTCGGGGCCCCAGCCACCCTCCGCTCCCCACCTCCGTGCCCCCCCAGAATCACCCTGCCTAGTTGTTGCAAGATCGGTACCGTACACCCGCGGGGCGGCTACCGCGGGGTCCCTCCCGCTGCCCAGTCAGCCGGCCAGACGGGCCCCCTCCCGGGCTAGAGCTTGGAATGATAACATGCCGGTTTGTTTTGGAAGGGTCTCCCCCTCCGCCCCCCCGAGATCCGCCCTCCCATGTTGTCGTAGCGTTAGCCCAGCGCCCTACCCACCTCCCTTCCCCTCAGCCCCGGGCCCGGCGCTCGGCGCTTCTCCTGCCCCCGGTCCTCTCCCTCCCAAGCCGGGGTCAGAAGTCCGCCGCTCACCTGATCAATAATTACCCCGGATTCGCACCCCAGGGCGGCCCACCCAGGGCTCGGACGCGGCCTTCCCCCCGGAGCGGAGAGCTTGCGTGGACACTTGTCCCCGCCGCCAGTCAGACTGAATTACAGCTGGGGGCAGAAGACGCCGAGCCTGGGGATGAGGGGGTCACGGAGAGGCAACGGGAGGAGAGGTGTTTTCTTCCAGGAGAGCTTTCTGAAAGGGAGGGGATCCATCGGTGGGAGCCCAGGCAGGGCAGGCTGGTGACTGTGCAGCACCCAGAGAAGTTGAGGAAGGGGGGAGGGGAAAGAGCAGGGTTAAAAAATCTCTGAGTGCTCTGTCCCTAACTTTTACAAATGACCATGCATAGGAGAGAAGGTCCTTCCGAGGGGGTGGCGCTGGAAGGAGGAGCCAGGCATGCACTCTCCCCACCCCCACTCCCATCCCCAACTACAGAGCAACGGAGGCCACATCTCTGGAGCTGGGCAGCGGTTTCCCTGGCAACCTTCCAGAGGCCAGCGCTGTACACAGTTCCCTCAGACCTTGGGGAACCCAGCCTTACTGGGGGACAGGGTGGTGGAAGAGAGCTCCACCCTCCACCTTTTCCCTCTATTCTCTAAACCTCTGCACCCCTTCTTCCGGTCTTCTACATAATTGTTCAGCTCCAGATTACTTTGTCAAGAGGCGACCACCATCTGGAAACCCCCCAGTCCATCTTCAGTTACTCCCATACCTCCAATGAGATTTCCCATCTTCACTCATCCCCTCCCCCCCCAAAATGTAAAGTCTGTTAGTTGTTCTGCCGAGCTCTCTCAGGTGATCTTCAAGTCCCTTCCCTCTACTGGAAGCTTCTAGCCTTTATCCCCTCAATCCCCGTCAGCAACTTGCAATTACTTCACTCAATTTAAATATATATATATATATACCGAACTGAATAGAAAAAGATGGGCAGGGGAGACAGAATGATTAGGGGAAGAAGCTAAAGTTCCCACTTAGGTTGCTGGGATCACTGCCCTGAGAATCACCTCTCCATAATGTTTGGCCCTGTTCTTGTAGGTAGATATGCAGATGAAAAGCAATAGCTTAGAGGCGATGGAAACCTTACTGGCCCTGCTGAGGGCATTCCTTCTTTTCCTTTAAACTGGAGTTTGGCCTGACGCTGGTCACTTTTTTCTTTCCATCTATCTCCCTAAGTCATTTCAACGTTACCTAAATAGTACTGATGGAGAATGGGGAAGCCAGGAAGCTTCTTGATGCCCCCCACCCTTTTTTAAAATTCCTTTTTCCTTTAGCTCTGCCATCTGACAAGGCAGCTCTGTCTGATTGCAAGGCCTCAGCTGCTCCTGCAGATGTGTGTACAGATGTTAAGGACCAAATGTTCTGGAAGACTCCCTCACCAAGAAATGTTAGTCAACCTAGGTCCAAGGAAAAATTTCAGCCATTCTTTATCTGGAGATTATCTGGAACTAGACAGGATTCTGAGATTAAAAGAGATCCCACAGAAGCACCCCCTGAATTGAAAAATAGCTATAGAATAAACTGGCTCTGGTATCAGAAAATCCTAACCAAAATATTTTATGGGTCAAAAAAGACTGTACAGAACAGACTTGGTCCTAGCTTCTGGATCTACACTTAGACCCCACAGTGGGAGATATTTTATCTCCCCATCTCCCCAAACACAGATCCACACAAATACAGAAAACCTGAGGGAGCAGAAATCCATTTTGCAGTCTTGTCTGCATATTACTCTCATCTCATCTCACCACTCCCAATTTTCCTATCACCAGCCTTCTATTCATGGATAAGTGAAGATACTGCAGAAAGCATCCACCCCCTACTTCCCTTTCCTTCATAATCCCTGCCCAGATACAGATAGACCATGAGACAATTTTCTGGGAAAGTAATTAAGTAGAAACCAGAACCCTGGGCAATAAGGAACAGGGTTTTTAGCTCATACTGCCTCCTAAGATCCCAAACTGCCAACTTCTATCTGAGCTCTGGGGACTAGGTCTCCTTCTAAGCATTGCCAGGGGCAGGGAAGGGGATGGTGAGGTAGGGAGAAAAGACCTCCCAACAAACAAGGGAGGCTTCTTCAGCTTCCAGGAATTGTGGACCATACCACCCATATGGTGGAGGGCTACTCCCTCCTAAGCCTGTACAGGGCCAAAACACTAAGAAGAGAGAATTTGCTACCAGGAGGAAGAAGGGAATAACAGATCTCCAGCAACCCTCAATTTGATAACTGTTCTTTGCATCTCTCTTTGGGAACACCAACCCTTCTGTAGGGTTAAGTTATGTCTCACATTCAATCTAACCCCATTCATTACTTTGGGAGCCAGACTGGGCCAAGATAGGGCTGGGTTTCTAGGGTACTTAGAAGAAAGGTCCCTGCAGGAATTCCCAAGCAGGAGATGCCCCAACCAGCCTCAAGATCACTCTCCTAGGGCAGGCCAGTGAAGGGTGGCTCCCTTACATCCTCTTCCTCCAAGAGATTTCTACCTGCCTGGGCTCCCTTCCAGATATTTATGAGGGTGGCTCTCCTCAGAGGCCTGGGACCTCATGACAAGCTGAGCTCCGGGACAGGGTCATCCTGCCCTTCCTACCTGTACCCCTGGAGCAATGGCACATCACTGGGGAGGGGAGGGCCTACAGAAGGGAGCAGGCATTGTGCCAGCCCAGTCTGAGTATCTTTATGGATTGCTAATCTAGTTGAGAATTCAAAAGGCAGCTCAGTACCAGGTAAAAAGATGGCTGCTACAGGGGTGGACAGAGTCTGCCAATGGGATTTAAATGGACAGAGGTTAAAGCTGCAAGACCTAGTATTTGGATGGTGGAGCACTGTGATATGAGATGGGGCACGGCCTACAAGGGGGCAGGAAAGCACCAGGGAGGACGCCTGAGCTAGGTCACTTGGGGGGATGTTTATGAAATGAGTAAATTGGCAGATTTCAATAAATGCCTGAATATGATTTCAGAAAAAGGGGAGATAGTGTCTGGTGCAAGGTTTGTAGGCCAGACCAGGAGATTAGGGATGGTAGGACAAGAAAGAAGCAAAGCAGCATTGGGCCTACCAAGGCCTCAGCTCCAACTCCACCAAGGACACTTCCCCCACATCTTCCAGGATCTGGGTGCCCTTTGTTTCAGGGGGGAGGGGGAAAGGAAATGGGTGTGTCTGAGCTCTTGTGAAACTGGGGAACAATAAGAAACAGAGGGACTGAGAGAGAGGAACCCCCTCCAGCCATAACAAAGTGGGAAAGCAGTTTAGATGGCCGGCAGACCACAGGAGGGAGGGAGAGAGGGAGGGAGGCAGAGAGGGAAGGAGGAGAGGAAGATGTACACACCCCTAGTCCCCCAGAGGGCTTTGAGATCTGGAGTTGAGCTGAATAAAGCACAAAAGGTTTCCTGTTGGACTAGGAGAAACCAGGGGGAGGGGAAGGAATTGGGGTGAGGGGGGGAGAGTGGTAATAATAGAACAGGTCCTAAGGGAACCCAGAACTACCGCTCCTTCACCATCCTAAACTTTTCTACCCTTCCCTTATCCCTGCTGGATCCCTTTCTTCTCTCCCCTCCAACACCTTCCTTCCTTTCAACCTGGGTAGTGCCCAAAGGTGGGCTGAATCTTGCCCTTATTCTTGACCATCACCTTATGGAAGTTGGAGGAGCACAAATCCATCAAGACCCCTCTCTCTTTGAGCTGGGTTGTACCATGCTTCTAGAAGGTAGGGTTCTGGACAAATGGTGACAGAAGATTCATTGTATCTACCTCCCTTCCTCTCATCAGGGCTTCACCTTCCCACCTTGCCCAATCTTGTATTTCCCTCCCCCTTCATGTATTCCCAGAAATATCAGGGACAGACAATATGCCTAAGGCAGGATGGGCTCCTTTTCCCTGGGTGACTTCACTGTAAACTAGCTTCTCTGAAGGGCAGTGGGGGGAGGGAGAAAGAAAAGGGTCCAGCACTCTGCTTTAAGGGGTGAGCTGCTTTCCTGCTTATGGGTCCTAGCCCCCTCTAATTAGGTTCTTCTAGTTCACACAGAATGTTCCAAGAGGCCACCCTGTTGTTCCCCACCTCCATCTCTCTCCAGGCTCAGAGAACTGTCCCTGAGTTTTTACAGGAAGACATCGGGCAGGGGACAAAGGAGACGGGGTCTTCACTGGACAGGGACACTGTGGTCTCAATACCCAAAGCAACTTGTCCCCTCTCTTGGGTCCTTTTGGAGTCCGTAGAGCAGGGGAAAAGGGAGAAGAAGGGGGAGGAGGAGGCAGAAGCAGGATGTTTGCTAGCCCTGGGGCTTTGGTTCTCTCTGCCACAGCACAGAGCAGCTTCCCAGAATGGCCCCAGATTTCTGGTGAAGCCCCCTCACAACCTATTCCTCCCTTTGGCTCCCCACCCACTAGGAACTCTCCTTGAAGAAGAGATTCAGAATAGAGGAAACAAAGGTAGTTCTGTACCTCCACCTCCTCCTCACCTCAGGGCCAGTCAGGTCACGGTGACCTCAATCTGTTTTCCTTTAGGGGATTTAGCACTTTCTTTCCAGTGTCCCAATCTCACCACCCACCAGTCTGGGCCACTCACTCTCTAGCTACCTACTCTACCTCAAACCAGTCAGAAGAAGACTGGAGGGGATACTTGGGGGTCATAATTCCTTCTCAAGACACTCCCCCTCATGCCAGGACTATCCAGGCCTTTGACTCTTTGTTAGCAAACCTGTCTGGTGTTTACAGGGTAGGAGTGTACACAGGGGTGATTGAGTGAATTGGGGGTGAAGGGGAAAGCAGTATAAAGGTTGTAACAGGCCCAGAATGGATAGCATTACACTACGAGATAGAGAAAAGCTTGCTGGATTTGGAGTCAGTGCCTGGCTATGGCACAATACCTGTGGGGCCTTGGGTAAATGACTTCATCTATCTAACCCTCAGTTTCCTTATCCTTAAAATGAGGATTAGATGGCCTCTAGGGCCTCTTCTAGCTCCAAAGCTATGGCAAAATGGGTCTATAATCTGGATTATCCAAGCAAAGGAGAATTTCTAAGGGGGAAAAAAGGGGGTAGTTTAAAAATAAGAATGATGATAATGTATCACTTTAAAGAATGTAAAACAGTTACCAGTTTTATCCTGTTTAATCCTCACAATGACTCTGTGAAGTAGCTGCTATTACTATCCCCATTTTTACTAATAGGGAACCTGAGGCTGAGAACAGTTAAGTGACTTGCCCAAAGTCATACAATAACTAGCAAGTGTCTGATACAAGATTCTAAATCATATCTCCCTGCCTCCATGGCTGGTGCTCTGTACCATTTATTCCTTCATAAGATTTGCTTATCTATGCCTTCTCTACAACCTGTGGCTATTTGCGTAAAGCCTTAGCTGTGAGGTCCTAAAAGTCCTTGATGTAGGGACTAGGTTTGGCCCTGAGCAATCCCAATCCTCCAGCATCCCCAAACTCCCTTTCCCTTTCATTCTCTGTAGCTTGACCTCTGGGTCTTGCTCTCTTCCTGACCCAACCCAATTAAAGTGGGAAATGATCCCAAATTAGAACCTAGAAATAGAAAAGAGAAAATTAAAAATTCCAGATTCTTCAGATGTTAAAGAATGAGAATTCCAATTCTCATGGGATCTTACAAATTAGTCAATAAACAGTTATTAAGCACCTGTTACAGCCAGACATTAAACTAAGTGCTGAAAATTACCTTCCATTAACTAATTGTGTTAAGCATTTACCTCATCTCTCTAACCCTATTCTTTTTTTTTCCCTTAAGTTTTTTATTTTTTAAAACATATGAACAGACAATTCTTCAACATTAGCCCTTGCAAAACCTTGGGTTCCAATTTTCCTCCCTTTCCCCCACCCTCTCCCCTAAATGACAAGTAGTCCAATACATGTTAAACATGGTAGAAATATGTGTTAATATATATATATATATATATATATATATATATATATATTTATACAATTATCGTGCCTCACAAAAAAAAAATTGAACCAAAGGGGGAGAGAGAGAGAGAGAGAGAGAGAGAGAGAGAGAGAGAGAGAGAGAGAGAGAGAGAGAGAGAGAGAGAGAGGAAAGAGAGAGAGAGACAGAGACAGAGAGAGACAGAGAGAGACAGAGAGAGACAGAGAGACAGAGAGAGAGAGAAGCAAAATAAAATGTAAGCAAACAACAAAAAGAGTGAAAATTCTATGTTGTGAACCACACTTGGTTCCCACAGACCTCTCTCTGGGTGTAGATGTCTCTCTTCATCACAAGGTCATTGGAACCGGTCTGAATCATTTCATTATTGAAGAGAGCCACATCCATCAGAATTGATCATTGTTGTTGCCATGTATAATGATCTCCTGGTTCTGCTCACTTTACTTCACATCAGTTCATCTAAGTCTCTCCAGGCCTCTCTGAAATCATCCTGCTGGTTGTTTCTCAAGGAACAATAATATTTCATAATATTCATATACCATAATTTATTCAGCCATTCCCCAACTGATAGGCATCCATTCATTTTCCAGTTTCCTGCCACTACAAAAAGGACTGCCACAAACATTTCTAACCCTACTCCTAACCACTTCCCTCTCAGCCTAGACTCTTGTCTTTCCTGGGAAGCCTCCATCATTCTACCCCCATCCCTGGGAATTCCCTTCCCAGAAGTCAGTCAGAGGTGATATTAGGGAAAGACAGAGGAACAGACTGAGATGTGATACAGAGGCATGAAGGTAGAAACAAAGAAACAAAAAAAAGCAATACAGGAGACACTAACAGACTCAGGAGAAACTAAAATGGTGTGAAGACTTAAGGAATAATTTTGTCTTTGGAAACAAAGTTATCTCAGTCCCAGATCCAGACTGGGGAGCTGAGATAGAGAATGAAGTCAAGGAAGGTAGAGGAGACAAAAAAGAGGAGACAAGTAGAAACTCAGAGTGAAATTTGGCTCAGATAGCTGCCAAGGGCCTGCCTCTTTTGCCTGCTTTCAGCTTGGTGCCAACTTTCTGGAACCTAGGACTTCCTCCCTTAGGACCAAATGTTCCATTATGGGTGGGACTTTGAGCTGAAGCAGTGTCATGGGAAGAAACCAGGAGTAGAATACTCTTAAAGGTGAGGTACTAAGGAGAAGAGGCTAAGTATCAAGGAGGAAATTGCATTTCTGCAATTGCTGCAGAAATAAGAACCTCAGAGGATCTCTCCCTGGCACTCCACACTGTTTTGTGGGTGGAAGACATTGCAATATGGGAGCCAATGCTTTGGAACACAGAATATGAGAGAAGAAATAGATGGGAATTGAAGGAGGGATTTCTTTCCTCTCCATGCTCCTCAAGATTCTATTTAGAGGGGGCCAAGTGGATAGAGCACCTGCCCTGAAGTCAGGAGGACCTGATTTCAAATCTGGCCTCAGACACTTAATACTTCCTAGCTCTGTGACCCTGGACAAGTCACTTAACCCCAATTGACTCAGGGAAAAAAAAGAACAAAACAAAAAAACCTTCTATTTAGAGAGAATGAGACTCACGTGGCAGTAATCTGATTTTTTTTAGGTTTTCCCTCTGGATATAAATCGAGTTCAGAGGGGATAAAACTGCTTACTAATACTCTACCTCATCAGGTCTGGCTTATGAGAAGTGAGAAGTATTGAAGAGTAAAGAGAGGGTCTTGTCTGCCTCTTATCACCTCCTCATCAGGTGAGGCCTGCAAACTTCCTTTCCTTAGGGATCCTCTGAGATATGGATGTGAGGTGCCAGTTTCTGTGACCCTCTCGTCCCCTTCCGTGCACACCATGTCTGTGCCCCTACAGAAGGTTCTTTAATAGTACCTCGAAATTATAGCACACAAGACAGTTCACAAAATTCCATCCTTCACAGAACCCTATTGGGTAGGCTGAATAAGTTTTATTATTTCCATTATACAGATGACAAAACTGAGTTTCAGAGTAGTTAAATGGCTTCCTTACACTCACCCAGCTAGGAAATGTTTATTTCTTTCCTTCTTTATTTATTTCTGAGTCTGGGGTTAAGTGATTTGCCCAGTGTTAAGTGTCTGAGACCAAATTTGAACTCAGGTCCTCCTGAATTCAGGGCTGGTGCTCTATTCACTGCGCCACCTAGCTGCCACCTAGGAAATGTTTAAACTAGAAACTGTGCCTACGTCCCGTCCAAGTCCAATGTTCTTTTCACTGGTCTTCACTTTAAATTCTTTTCCTTAGGAATGTCACCAACTAAGAGATCTTGGCCAAGGGGGGGAGGGTGGATAAGAGGAAGAGGTAAAGGAAGGAGAAACATGAACGTGCATCATGACTCCTGCTGATACTTCAAACGTTTCTTCTCAAATGAAGAGAATGAAAGGGGAGGTGGAAACAGAGATGGGGGGTGGGGAGGACAGGGTGCCAGGAAAAGGGTGATGAGAAAGGGAGAAAAGGGCAGAGCGGGAAAGCAGAGAGGGAGGCAGCAGTGAGTGCCCCCCCCCAGGATGGCTCACGCCTCAGCCAAGCGGGCAGGGGTGGGCAGGAGCTGCTCCTCCCTTTGGTCCTGCCAATGCCCAGCGGCCGGACACTAGCCAGAGGAAAGGGAGGTTTGAAAGGAGAAGCTGGGCAAAGGGAATGGAAGCCTTCCAGGGTGGCCTTGCCCAACGGAATCCAAACCAGGGCCTCGAACTCGAGGCTGGGGGTGGGGGTGGGGAGTCTGGTGAGAAGGCGGAGGTCGCCCCAAGGGGCGAGGCCTTGCCACCGGGGTCTGCCTGCAGAGGACCGCTAAGGCCCACAGGCCGCCCTGGATTGCGAGGGGAAGGTGGAGAAGCCCTTGCCCCGGACAGCAGACAGCGGCGGCTGATGGCCTGATTACCCGGGAGTGCGGGGGGGACGAGCCCGGCTCCCCGGCTCCCCACACCTTCGCTGTCCCGGCGGCGCTGCCCTGAGGCGACAGCGGTGAAGTCCCGAGCGCCGGCTTGGAGCTCAGAGGCGCTGCCTGCTGCGGCTCCCTAGGGCGCTGCTCTGGGATTCCCCACTTCCCCGGTCACTCCTTTCGGCACTTTGGTCGCTCCGTCTAGCACCCCCTCCGGGACACTCCCCGGGGCGCGCCAGAGCGCTGGGGCTGGGGCCGGGGGCGGCCCAGTCAGCGGGACAGCCCCCATCCCGCCCTGCCGGGCTGGGTCGGGCCGGGGCGCAGACGAGGCCCACGCTCCGAGGCAGCGGGAGCGCAGCGCTGCGCCCTGGCCGAGAGTAAGCGCGCCGGGAGGGAGGGAGGCAGGGAGGGAGCTGGCGGAGCTCTGCGCGCTGTGTTTGGTCTGTTGGAGGCAGCTGACCTTTGAGGAGGAAATCGCTGCTCTCTGCTCCTTCCTGTAGCAGCAGCTTCAGCCGCAGCCGCTGCCACCGGCCCAGGAGAGAGCCCGGCGCGGAGAGCCGCGGCGGGAGGCCCGGAGGTGAGGCCGACTGGCTACTGCGTCCCGCGCGCACGGCGCGGGTCCGGCTCGGGGCAGGGGGTTTCGCTGGCCGGGAGAAAGGGCCCTCGCGGGGGCTGGAAAGCAAGCAAGGGGGCGCTCGTTTCACCTTCCGCCGGGGCATCTCCCGGCTCCTGTGGGGCTGCGCGGGGTCGCGGAAAGTTTCCATACTTTGGAGAGGCGGACAGCGTCCCAAGAGGGAAGAGACCCGGAGCCGCCACCGAGGGGACGGCGATGCCCAAGATGGAGTCGGGGGCTCGGAGGAGAGCAGCAGCTGCCCTCCAGTTCCCTTATCTCCAGCCCACGTGGGATCACTCACCAGCAGGGAGGGGAGCCTCGCTTGAGGAGGGGGCTCTCCACTGGAATATCCCTACCCACGCTGGGCCCGAGGGGGACTGTCCCGCCCTTCCCCAGCTGGGGACTCCTGGGGCTCAGCCGCTTGGTTTCCCTTTCTGTTTCTAGCATTACTGCCTTTGGGGAAGCCCCGGTTTGGGGATGTAGGGAAAGGGGGAGAAAGCTAGCCACCTGGCCCCTGGCGTCTCGCTCCGTCCCTCGGTCCAGCTCCAGGCCCGGGCGGTGCGACCTTCCTCTCCCATGCTCCCTTCTCCCGCCCAGCAAAAAGTCAGAGGCGCTGAGATGGGAGAGCTGGAGCTCCAAAGCTGAGAGAGTGCTAGTCCAAGCCCTCTTAGTACAGAGAAGGAAACGGGTTTAGAGAAGGGAAGTGACCTGCCTGAAGTTCCTCAGTGACTAAGCTGGGATTTTAGCCCAAGTCCCGCTCCGCATCCATGGTGGAAGGGCCAGGACCCGAACCCTTCTAAGTGAAAACGAGAGCTGTCCCGCCGTATGGTCACCTCTGCTCTCTCTGCCATCTTTTTTTTTTTTTTTTTTTTAATCATCAGATATAAATTCATAGCTAAAGAAATGTTGAATTAAATTGAATCTAATTTCCCCCTCCTTAATCTCCTCCCTCAGGTGCAAAGTCATGGCAGGATGGATCCAAGCGCAACAACTTCAAGGAGATGCTCTGCGCCAGATGCAGGTCCTCTATGGACAGCACTTCCCCATTGAAGTCCGCCACTATTTGGCCCAGTGGATTGAGAGCCAGGCCTGGTGAGCATGTGTGCATGTGTACGTGTGTGCATGTGTGTATGTGTGTGCGTGTATGCGTGTGTGTGCGTGTATGTATGTGCATGTATGTGCGTGTGTGTTTTGTGCATGTGCAATTATGTGTGCATGTGTGTGCGTGTGCATGTACGTGTGTGTGCATGTGAGTGCGTGTGTGTGCATGTAGGGGGGGAGGGAAGGATATAGAGGACTGGCCTCCTCTTTTTCTGTCCGGCGTCCCAGGCTTTTTCAGTCTCTCTTCCCAGCAGTGACTTAGCTTATGTCTGTGGTATGTCTGACTTGGTATTTTCCCATCTTCTTTCTTTGTGGCTTGCTGTTCCTCCCCACCCCCACTTTTCTGGTCTGGGTTTTGCCCCTGTTTGTGGTGGGCCCGACTGCCTCTCCATCTTTCCCAGCCTTCTCAGCTTTACTGCCTCTTCTTTCAGGTTCTGCCTCTTTGTCTCTGCCCTGTGACTGTTAGAGGAAGGGGTGGTGTCTCTAGGAAAGGGGAAGAGGGAGCAGGAAGGGTAGTGGGAGTTTTTCTCATTTCTGATTCATGCTGAGTGAGAATGCATTCTGAGAATGAATTCTGTGGGCTTTAAGAAGACCAGAGCAGAACTCATTTATGGGAGGGAGCCCTCCTAGAATTTCATCTGCCTCCAAGTCCTTCACTTTCCACCCAGGTGAAATGCTACCTGTGGTCCATTGCCCTCTTTTCATGTCTGTTCCCTCTCCAGGAATTCCATTGACCTGGATAACCCCCAGGACAGTGTCCAAGCTGCCCAGCTCCTAGAGGGCCTGATCCAGGAGCTGCAGAAGAAGGCTGAGAATCAAGTTGGGGAAGATGGGTTTCTACTGAAGATCAAGCTGGGCCATTATGCGACTCAGCTGCAGGTAGGTGTGAAATCTGGTGCCATCTTCCTGCAACGTTGTGTTCCCTTTCTTCTTCCTAACTCAAAATATTTGGGCTCAAATCTCAGCCTTGCAAACTAACTCACTAGGTGATTTTGACCAGCTGCTAAATTTTTCTGTTTCCATTCATTTCCTCCCACTCCTTTGTAACATGTACCTTAGGCTTGTTTTTCTTATGTTACGAAGTAGAGCAGTATTGTCTGAATGGGGAATAACAAATGAACCTGTACTGAGCACTGGAGACTGTGAGAGTCTACCATATAGCATGGAGATTAAAAATTAGAATTCAATAAAGAAAGCTAATCTCTGGGAGAAAAAAATGATCGGATTATGGAATAGGAGGGAGATGCCAGTGGCAAGATTATTTATTCAAGGGTCTTTCGAGATTCCCATCTGGAGTAGGAGCAATCTGTCCTCCCAGTCTGAAGGTAAGAGGACAGATAATATATTGAATGTGGAGGTACAGCCCTAGTGAAAACAGGATCCTAGAATGATAGGGTTGGAGGGAAAAGGGATAGTGTTTAATTTGAAAGAGTCTAAGTGGTGGCAGAGATGATCCTGTGTGCCACAGTATGTCCTGTGACTGAACTATGAGGCACAAGGGAAGGATTACTTGGGATATCTAACCTAAGGAAAGCTCAACACAATATCTTCCATAATTTTCTTCCAAAAACAACAAACTTCTATGAAGTTTCATAGTGCTTCATAGAAGTTTGTTGTTTTTGGAAGAAAATTATGTATAGAGAGATCTTTTATATCTATATATTATATCTATATGCATATCTATATGTAAGCACAAAGGCTTATGATGTAAACTAAACGTACCAATGTTGCATGGACACAAAGTTAAAAAGAGATCCATTTCTCTCTCTTTCCTCCCTTTCTCTCTACTTCCCTCCTTCCTTCCCTCCCTTCCTTCAATAAATATTGAATCAGGTAAAGGATTTTCTGAGAAGAAATCATGAGGATTTTCTGGGAGAAGCAAATGTTGCTTTGGGTTTGAAAGATACAAAAGCTACAGTTTAATTGAAAGGAAAGGAAATGGTATTGTGGAACAAAGGAGAATGAGAAAGAATGATAAATTAAAAATAAAAAAAAGTTATTGGTCTAGGAGAAGTGGATCTAGTTGGAACAGAAAACCATGGATGGGAATCTTCAGAGGTGGTGGGAAAGTTCATTTGCTGTTTGACTCTTTCAGAGCACTTATGACCGCTGCCCCATGGAGCTGGTCCGATGCATACGGCACATCTTGTACAATGAACAGAGGCTGGTCCGAGAAGCTAACAACGTGAGTGTCCCAGGGGATTCTGTAAGAACATCCTCACACATTGAGGAAATTTCTCCTATTCACAGACTGTCCTAAGAGCTGCTAAGGCGATAGATACAAAAAGAATAGGAAAGATGGTTTATGACCTCAGATAAATTACCATCTGATAGGAGACATAAGACATTAATTTGTCAAATGATTTGATTTTAATGATAAAGCATTACTAAGAGGATTAAATGAATAGAAAGACAGTGAGAAATGCTAAGTTTTAAGGTTTGTGGATACATTGTTTATAGAAGACATGCCAAAAAAGGTGATTGATTCTGAGCTAGGCCTTTTGAAAAATACTGTTTTTAATTTTTATTAATATCTTTTTATTTTGTCACCTTTATTTCTGAGTATGTACTTTCCTCCACCTTCCTCTAAAACATGAACCATCCCCTGGAAGAGAGGGGGAGAAAGGCAATCAGCAAACATTTGTTAAAAAATTACTGTGTTCCAGGTATGGTGCTAAATGTTAGTGATACAAAGAAAGAAAAATACTGCAGAATTCCTGCTCTCAAGGAGCTCACACTCTAATAGAGAAATAAAAAGGTAGTTTATTCAGATTAACTAATGCATAATTACGCTTGAGAGTACAGAAAAATGTCACATTTCCCTATCTCCCCATTCCTTCCCTCACCAAATACCTGCTTTGGGAGAAGCTGCTATCCCTGGCAGATGTGATGTAATGGAATAAGAATTAGGCTTTAGTTGTAAAGCATTGTCTTTGAGGGATGAGGATGATGCTGTTTTTGGAGAGTCTGAGGACCTCAAGTCCTCTCCCTCGGAGGGTCATATCAGTCAGGAGTGGGCTGCAAGAGAAGCCGGTTGATGCAGAGCAGAATGTCTTGATGGAAATAAATCACTGGGTGGTGGGTGCTATGGAAACCTGGTGCCATTAGCCTTCTAAGTCAGTGGGTGTGTGGGGAGAAGGGGAGCTGAAATCTCTTTGGAAGACTCTGCCATCTAGATGGCTGGAACATTTTATTCCATAGTGCGGGAGAAAGAACTGAGTGATTCAGCCAGGTGGGGTCTGCCCACAGAATCCAGAACAAGGAGTCCTCATTGTCACTGAAAATCCCCAAAGGGTCCTCTGCAGTAATCCCTCCCCTGATGCCCTCTGGGGACCCGAGCTTCCTTTTTCTTCAGAGCTGTGCCCTAGGACAGGGCCCTAGTCTTGCCGGCTGCCCTCTTCCCTTTCTGCGGGCCAAGTGGCAGTCGACTGGTCCTTGTGGCCAAAGGCTCGGCGTCTGTGGCGCACGGCACAGGGGCCCATTGGCTTTGCATGGGGCCTCCTGACCGTGCTGCCTCTGCCCCGGCCTCCCTCTGTGTGCAGTGCAGTTCCCCCGCTGGAAATCTGGCCGACGCCATGTCCCAGAAGCACCTGCAGATCAACCAGACCTTTGAGGAGCTGCGGCTGGTCACGCAGGACACCGAGAACGAGCTGAAGAAGCTGCAGCAGACTCAGGAGTATTTCATCATCCAGTACCAGGAGAGCCTCAGAAACCAGGGTGAGGCCACGGGGCTGGCGGTGGGCCGGGAAGCATCAAGAACTTGGGGCTGGACAGAAAGATGGGGCTCCTGGTAGGGCGGTGGGCTTGGGCCCGAGCTGCCTGCGAGCCACATCCCTGGTCACCCAGGACCCAGTGGCAGAAGGGCCAGAAGAGGGGGCAGGGGCCTGATCTCTGCATCCCCCAGGAAGCAGGTCCCAATCTAAGTGTGCTGCCATCCCTGCTGCGACCTAGGCAGAGGCTCTAAAGCTGCCTCCCCCAATGAGAGGCCCCTGGGCGTGAGCCTCACATCCCAGAACGCCTGGGCCTGTACAAGCTGGGGGGGGGTATTGCTGAATTGGACATGGGTGGGGGCTCACTTCAGGAGGACTTCCAGGAGGAGGGGTCCAGCTGAGTGCTCCTGGCCAAACAGCCCTGGCTTTGGGTGGGGGCTGGTGTCTGCTCAGGCCCAGGATGCTGCAGCAGCAGCAGCTGGCCAGGGCTCTCCCTGACAGAAAGCCACTGTGAGCTCCAGCAGCTCCCTCTCCTGGCCTCCAGCAGCTGCTTCTCTTGGGTTGGAGCCTGTCCCAGTGCCAGTCCCAGTCCCGAGGAAAGCCGGGGGGGCCGTGGTCAGGAATGCCCAGGCTGGGAGCACAAGGGGAGAGGAGCACCGTGTCTTCCCGAGAGGCCGACCTGAGATCAGACAGTGCTCCTCAGGGCCTCCTGGGGGTCATGGGGCTGTGGGGCCTCCCTTCTCACTCATGACTGCACACTGGTGCCACATGCACACACACACACACACACACACACACATACGTGCATAGACACTACACACAGGCCACACGATGCAGCATGCTATGCACACACAGTCACACGTGTGCACACAGGCATGTATGTGACATGAAGTCACACTCAGGCACCCTAACATGTATGTGCAATATGTTCACACACACACTTGCACAGCCCCTCCCTCATCTGGTTCCTCCTCTGGAGACCACACTGATGGGAATGGCTGAGCCAGATTGTGTGAGAGGGGGCGCTGTAGGAGGCCTCCCCCTCTACATTTGGGGGTGCCATGGGAGGCCTGTCTCTTTACATTTGGGGGTTCCCCCAGGGCCTTTCTGCTTCTGATCAGAAGGTCCCTGGTCCCTGAAGCTTCCTGCCCAGAGGCTGAAGGGGCGTGTCCTGCTCTGTTCCCTCCCCCACAGCTCAGTTTTCCCAGCTGTCACAGCTGAGTCCCCAGGAGCGCTTGACAAGGGAGACGGCCCTTCAGCAGAAGCAGGTGTCCCTGGAGGCCTGGCTGCAGCGGGAAGCCCAGACTCTCCAGCAGTACCGGGTGGTGAGCTCCCGCCTTTCCCTCTCCCCCGGGCAGAACTGATGGGGGGTGTCCTCAGGTGGACGGGGGCCCTGGTCTCTCATGGGGGGAGCCGAGCCAAAGAGCCAGGGAGGGAGGCCACAATGGATTCCTTTCTCTGGGGGGATCTGGTCCGGGGAAGCTTCCCTGTCCTTTTCCTCTTTTTAAAATGGAACAAAGCAAGGCTGGGCGCCCCGAGCCCTCCACAAGTGTCCGGCCTTTGCCCCTTGAAGTCCGGACCCCCGGTTTCGAACCCAGCTCTGCCAAGTTACTCCCTGAGGGGACGGAGTGGGACGTGTGGACTTTTTGCTCCTTGGTCAAATTGAGTGGGGAGGGGAGGGTTGGCCCAGAAGGTCTCCGAGGTGGCTCCCAGCTCTGCATCTGACCCCGGGATCTCGGCAGGAGCTGGCAGAGAAACACCAGAAGACCCTCCAGCTGCTCCGGAAGCAGCAAACTGTCATTCTGGATGATGAGCTGATCCAGTGGAAGAGAAGGCAGCAACTGGCTGGGAATGGAGGGCCCCCGGAGGGCAGCCTGGATGTGCTGCAGTCTTGGTATGTGGGAGAGGGAGCTTGGGGCCGCCCTGGACTTTGCGGCGCGGTCCTCGGGGCCGGTTCTGGGGACTGGAGGCTCCGGGGCTCCCCTGGAGACTGAAGGGTCAGGGAAGGCGGCCCAGTCCTCCACTGTGAGTTTCCTTGGTCCTTCCCGTGGCTGGAAAGGAAGTCCCCATGCAGCAAGGGCCGTCTCTCCCCAGTGCATGACGGGCCAGCCCATGTCCTGGGCGGTTTAACCTACTCCTCTCGATTTGCCCGGTGGGGCTCCCCGCCCAGGTGTGAGAAGTTGGCGGAGATCATCTGGCAGAACCGGCAGCAGATCCGGAGGGCTGAGCATCTCTGTCAGCAGCTACCCATTCCTGGCCCCGTGGAGGAGATGCTGACGGAGCTCAACGCCACCATCACAGATATCATCTCTGCCCTGGTGACCAGGTACCTGCTCCTATTCCTCCTAATCCTGGGCCCAGGCTGGTAGAGCTGGGGGAAGCTGTGGGCTCTGAGCCAGAGACAGCCCAGGCTCCTCTCTGGTGCTCCTCTTCCTCCTACTGCTCCCGGCCTCTGGCTTTTCAGGCTGCTTGGAACTGAGTTCTCTGGTCCTCGCCCCCAACAGACAGTGCAGGAGAGAGACGGATGATCCTGCTTCTCCTGAAGGATCTGGGCCCGCCCTTCCCTCGCTCCCTCAGACCCTTGTGGGCCTCCTCATTCAGGGCCCTTCCCCTCCCTGCACCTTCTGACTCCCAGGACCCTTCCCCTAGGACCGTACAGGGCCCAAGGCTGCTGCCTCCCAATCAGGGAAGCCCCCATAGTGACTCTGCTCCCTCAGACTGGGGGGACGACGGCACCTGGCGTCAGTCTGGCGATCTCTCTTCCCTCCAGCACCTTCATCATCGAGAAGCAGCCCCCGCAGGTCCTGAAGACGCAGACCAAGTTTGCAGCCACAGTGCGTCTGCTGGTGGGAGGGAAGTTGAATGTTCACATGAATCCCCCCCAAGTGAAGGCCACCATCATCAGCGAGCAGCAGGCCAAGTCTTTGCTGAAGAACGAGAATACGCGAAAGTAATGGCGGACGCCTTTCCCCCCTCTCACTGCTTCCCACACGATGCTGAGGTCCTTTGGGCAGTGTGTGCGGCTCCTTCCTCTCTCCACAACCTTCCTCCCTTCCCCTCCTCCCAAGGAGTCCTAGGCCTCAGGAAGCTCCCAGTTGGACAGGTTGGGTGCTTGGGGCAGGTCTTAGGGCTGGCCAGTCAGTGTTACCTCCAGGACAGTGGGAGGTCTGGGACTGCT
The DNA here is from genome assembly GCF_048593235.1 of Sminthopsis crassicaudata. NCBI lineage: Eukaryota > Metazoa > Chordata > Mammalia > Dasyuromorphia > Dasyuridae > Sminthopsis > Sminthopsis crassicaudata. The sequence goes on from NC_133620.1 coordinate 353,467,393, forward strand.
TCTTGGAGAAGGGCCCTGGACCGGGCCTCGGACAGAGAGATCCTCCCTGGGGAGAGCGAGGGTCGAACCTTGGCTCAGACATGTCTGTGTTTGCAGCGAGTGCAGTGGGGAGATTCTGAACAACTGCTGCGTGATGGAGTATCACCAGGCAACGGGCACCCTCAGCGCCCACTTCCGGAACATGGTGAGGATGCGGCTGGGTGGTGGCTGGGGTCCGGCTGGAGTGGGAGAAGCTCTGGGCCTCGGGTCTTGGGGCAAAGCGACTGGAAGCTGCGCAGGGAACGGCTGCTCTCTTCACACGTCCGTCCTTTCTGCCTCTGTAGTCCCTGAAGAGGATTAAGCGGGCAGACAGACGCGGGGCAGAGTCAGTGACAGAGGAGAAATTCACAGTCCTGTTCGAATCTCAGTTCAGTATCGGGGGAAATGAGCTCGTGTTTCAGGTTAAGGTAAAAACTGGGGCACTGCTCATATCAGAAGGGGAGGGAGGGACAGAGAAAGGCATATTATCCTTGTCTTGAGGCTGTTGGCGGAGATGAAATCCCTGTCCTGAATGAGGGGCAGGGCAGACTTGGCGAGAGGCAGGAGAGCTTCAGGTCCTTTTGGGCGAGACCAAGGACTTCCTTTTCTCTGAGTTTTTTCTTTTAATAGTATCTTATTTTTCCAAACATCTACAAAGATAGTTTTCAGCATTCACCTTTGCAAAACCTTGTGTTCCAAATTTTCCTACCTCTCTCCCCCCTCCCTGAGACAGTAAGTAATCCAATATAGGTTAAACATGTGCATTTTTTCTAAAACTATGTCCATATTTGTCATGCTGCATAAGAAGAATCAGATCAAAAGAGAAAAAAACACAAAGAAAAAACAATAAAACAAAATAACAATAAAAAGGTGAAAATTCACATTCCATCTCAAGTCTTCTCTCTGGATGTAGAAGTCCATCACAGTTGCTCATCACATAATCTTGTTACTGTGTATAGTGGTCTCCTGGTTATGCTCACTTCACTCAGCATCAGTTCATGTAAGTCTTTCTAGGCCTCTCTGCCACAAACATTCTTGCATGTGGGTCATTTTCCCTCCTTCAAAATCTCTTTGGGATAGAAGGCCAGTAGAAACATTGTATAGCACCCCTTTTGGTAGTGGCGAGGAACCGAAAACTGAGCGAATGTCAATCAGCTGGAGAACGGCTGAATAAGTTATGGTACATGAATGTAATGGAATGTTATTGTTCTATAAGAAACTATCAGCAGAATGAATACAGAGAGGCCTGGAGAGACTTAAATGAACTGATGCTGAGTGAGATGAGAAGAACCAGATCATTATACACAGCAACAAGAAGATTATATGAAGATCAATTCTGGGACATGGCTCTTTTCAACGATAAGATGATTCAGACCAGTTCCAATGATCTTGTGATGGAGAGAGCCATCTGCACCCAGAGAGAGGACTGTGGGGACTGAGGGTGGATTATAACATAACATTCTCACTTTTTCTGTTGTTTGCTGCATTTTGTTTTCTTACTCATTTACTTTCCTATTTGATCTGTGCAGCAAGACAATTGTACAAATATATTTATATATATTGGATTTAACATATATTTTAATATGTATAACATATATTGGATTACTCTCCCTCTAGGAAAGGGGGTGAGGGGAAGGAAGAGAAAACTTGGAACACAAGGCTATGCAAGGATCAATGTTGAAAAATTATCCATGCATGTTTTGAAAATAAAAAGTGGTTTTTTTTTTGTTTGTTTTTTTTGTTTTAATTTTAGGCTGGGGTTAAGCGACTTGCCCAGGGTCACACAGTTAGTGTTAAGTGTCTGAGACTAGATTTGAACTCGGGTCCTCCTGAATTCAAGGCTGGTGCTCTGTCCACTGCACCACCTAGCTGCCCACGAAAATAAAAAGTTTTAATAATTTAAAAAAGAGCTGCTACAAGCCCATGTGGGAAGGACTTTCTCTCTCTCTCTTGTTTGAACTGAATTATTTCACTCCCATTGGGAAAACTCTTTCAGTCTATATTGTCTGGCATATAATCTCCTAAGTACCACACTGCAAGGCATTAATCCTCACCAATAAAGGCCTTGGGACAGTAGGACATATGTATAAAGGTGATTTATCAGCCAGAATCACATAGGTAGCCAGAGCAATTTGTGGTTGTTTAGCCATTTTTCGATAGGGTTTTACTCTTTGTGACCCCATTTGGAGTTTTCTTGGCAAAGATACTAGAGTGGTTTGCCAGCTCATTTTATAGGGAAGGAAACTGAGGCAAACAGGATTAAGTGACTTTCCCAGGATCACAGTTAATAAGTGTCTGAGGCCAGATTTGAACTCAAGAAGTTGAGTCTTTCTACTTCTAGACCAGGATTCTATCATATACTGTGTCACCTAGCTACCCTTCCAGAGAAATGCTGTTATGAGTGTGTCAGGAGACCATTATCATCATCATCGTAACAACAATGACAACCTTGTCAAACTTTCAACCTTTAGTTAATATTATAAGGAGCAAGGAAACCAAGAAAGAAAAAGACAGGCAAGAGGGTGAAGCCTTTTTTTTAATTCTTTTTTTTTGGTGACAGATTCTTAATAATCAATAAGCATTTTGGAAGGGCCTTCACACTGTGCTAAGTTATGAGAATACAAAGAAAAAATTAAAATGTCTCTGCCCTCAAGGAGTATATATTTTGAGAAATAAGAGAAAATTAATAGGGATATAGTAAATATATGCAAGGGCATTCGTGGCTATAGGATGGAGGAAGACTTTATGTAGAAAGTATAACTTGAGCTGAGATTTTTAAAGGAATAAGAAATTCTAAGAAGCACAATAGGGTTGAAGAGGGTACATTTCAGGTATGGGGTGCATGACCAATGTAAAGTACAGAGAGCAGAAATAGCGGGTTATGTGTAAGGAACAGTAAGAAGGTCATTCTGGCTGGATCAGAGTATAGGAATAAATGAAAAAAGCATTTATTAAACCTTAGTTATATGATAAGCCCTGACGACACAGATAGAAAAACAAAATTACTTCAATGGGCTTATGTTCAAATCAGGGGAGATTGCCCTGGCAAGTCAGAGGAAATAGCATTTAAGTTTTTAAAAGTAAGTTGGAGTTAGCTTGTGACCTGTACAAGTTAAAAATAGACTAATTTCTATTTCATGCTAGAGGCAATAGGAAGCCAATCAGGTTTATTGAATAAAAGGGTGACACGGTTAGACTTAGACTTCAGGAAAATTGCTTTGATGTCTGTGTGAAGGGTGGATTAAAGAGAAGAGAAATTTGGGGCAAGGAGATTAATTAGGAGGTTCTTGCAATAGTACAATTGGAAGATGATGAGGATCTGACCAAGGTGGTGGCTTGTGGGAGTAGAAAGAAAAGGGAGAGATGTGAGACACTGTAGAGATAGAAAAGACAAGATTTGGCAACTGATTGGTTATGAGGGCTGAGGGGGAGTGGGAATCAAGCCTAACATTAAGATTTCAAACCTGGGTGATTAGAAGAATGGTGGTACTTTCAACAGAAACAGTGACAATCAGAAAGCGGGTCAATTTTTGGGGGGAAGGTGATGAGTTTAATTTTGGGTATGTGGCATTTGAGTTGTCTAAGGTTCATCCATTTTGAAATATGCAATAGGCTCATTTAGATCTCAGGACAGAGACTATGGTCTATACTAAGACTACATGGATATTATAAATTTGGTAATTATCCTCAGAGAGTTAGTCTTTGAACCCAGAACATAGTTAAAAATTAACATTTATATATTGTATTAAGGTTTGCAAAGTATCAAATACAGTATTTCATTTGATTGTCACAAAAAAACCTAAGGGCACAGATGCTGTTATTAGCTCCATTTTGCAGATGAGAAAACAAAGACTTAGGGAGTGACTTATTCAGGATAACAGCCAGTAGTATCAGTGGTAAAATCTGAACCTTGTCCAGGCCTCTGGTCAATTGGTTATGATGCACGAGAAAAACTTGGTCTCCACTTTGTGCTAGAAATCCATCAGATGGGAGCCTAGAAGGGACATTTCTGTGTGAGATTTGGGACCCTCTTTGTGATTTGGGGACCCTTGTATTTGGGATGCAGAGTGGATCCTCTACTCCCCCACCCCAAACCTTTTCTTTTCTCACCCCTATAGACCCTGTCTCTTCCAGTGGTGGTCATTGTTCATGGAAGCCAGGACCACAATGCAACAGCCACGGTGCTATGGGACAATGCATTTGCTGAGCCCGTGAGTGACTTGTTACTCTTCCTGGAGGGCCAGGGCTTAACACCCTTCAGAGGACCATTCATTATTGATTTCACTCGGGCCCAGTGTTAGGAGGAAGGGGGGGTGGCTCTGAGAGCCAGCAATGAGAGCTCCCAACTCTGTTTCCCTTTTGTGGGGCTAATGGCTCTCTCTGACTTGATCTCCCTGTCATCTTCCTCTCAGGGCCGGGTGCCATTTGCTGTGCCTGATAAAGTGCTGTGGCCCCAACTGTGTGAGGCTCTCAACATGAAATTCAAGGCAGAAGTCCAGAGCAACCGAGGCCTGACAAAGGAAAACTTAGTGTTCCTGGCTCAGAAGCTATTCAACAGCAGCAGCAACAACATGGAGGATTACAACAGCATGGCTATCTCCTGGTCCCAGTTCAACAGGGTGAGGGGAATGGGCTCAGCATTCCTGGGGGCTTAGGGGTCCTACTCCACTGCCTTAGACCCTCACAGGCAACTTTCCTGGGCCCTCAGCCAATCCCATCCGTGACATGTGTCCCAGAACAAGTCTTCTAGGGGTGGGGATGGGGGTATGAGCAGAGGGAAGGGAGTGGACAGACGTAACAGCCACCTAAGGGGCCTAAATCTGGCATATGAAAAAAATGTAAAATGAAGGCAGGGAGCATGATCTTCAAAGAACCTGGACAAAGGAAGGCTGAAAGAAATGTGCTTATCTGTACTCTCAATTGTAGACAGAGAGAGGGGGAGAGAGAGAGAGACAGAGAGAGAAAGAAAGAGAGGGAGAGAAACAAAGAGAGAGAAACAGAGAGAAAGAGAGAAACAGAAAGAAAGAGAGAGACAGAGAGAAAGAGAGAGAAACAGAAAGAAAGAGAGAGAAACAGAGACAGAGAGAGAGAGAATGAGAGAGACAAAGAGAGAGGCAGAGAGACAGAGACACAGAGAGAGAGAGAGAATGAGAGAGACACACAGAGAGAGAGAAACAGAGAGAAAGAGAGAAACAGAGAGAAAGAGAGAGACAGAAAGAGAGAGAGAGAGACAGAGAGAAAGAGAGAGACAGAGAGACACAGAGAGAGAGACACACACACACGAGAGACAGAAAGACACAGAGAGAGAGACAGAGACACAGAGAGAGAGACAGAGACACAGAGAGAGACACACACACACAGAGAGAGAGAGAGAGAGAGAGAGAGAGAGAGAGAGAGAGAGAGAGAGAGAGAGAGACTTTTCCATGGGAGGTTTCTGAAGCTTGGTAGTAGATAGTTGAGGGAATTTAGAAATTTAGAGCAAGTTTGATTCAGGGAGGGATAGGAAACATTCATTGGGAAACTTGCTATCTTTTGCCTGATCTGAGGGAAGGTATTCCAAGTACAAATCTTAACTCAAGTCTTTTTGGTTTTTTGGGGGGTGGGGACTGTTCTAGGAGAACCTCCCAGGCTGGAATTACACATTCTGGCAGTGGTTTGATGGGGTGATGGACGTGCTGAGGAAGCATCACAAGCCCCATTGGAATGATGGGTGAGGAGCAATGACACAGGGCAGCGTGAGAGGAATGGGGATGGTAGGGATGGGGCTGGGCAGGCGCCTCGCTATGGAATTTGGGGATTAAGGAGAGAAGGTAAATATCACAGGCTCTGAGCAGGGATAGAAGGCCCCTATCATTCTCCTCATCCCTTAGGGCCATCCTGGGTTTCGTGAACAAGCAGCAGGCTCATGACCTGCTTATTAACAAACCTGATGGAACTTTCCTGCTGCGATTCAGTGACTCTGAAATTGGAGGAATCACCATTGCCTGGAAGTTTGACTCCCGTGAGTTGCCAGGCCCCCAGCATGACAAGTCCCTCCATTTACTCCTCCTTTCCTTTACCGATGCCCTGACTCTCCTTCTTCCTCTTTCTTCCACTCTCCACCTTGCTTGCTCTTCAGCATTCCTCTTGAAGATCTTGAATTGACAAAAGGGATACCAAAAGGCTTCATACTTAGGGAAGGAAGTTCATCGAAAGTAGTTTTTCTTCTTACCATTTCACCAAATCAGGGACTGAGTTCAGCTCATTTCTGCAACCTTGTAGACACCGAGGTACCTGGGGAAATCAGACTGTCCATCTTGGCACAGTACCCATATGCCTTCTTGAACTACACTGGCAAGACTGGATGGTGGTAAAAGTCTCAGTTTCTTGGAAGGGGTAATAAGTATATCTTGGAAATACACCTTCCAAATATCTTGGGAAAGGTAATAATAATAATAGCATTTATGTTGATCCTTAAGGTTTGCAGAGCACTTCACAGACACTGGCTCATTTGATCCTCTCAACAAACCTAACCTCATTTTACAGATGAGGAAATTGAGGTTAGGTGACTTCTTTAGAATCACGTATCAGAGGCAGGAATCAACTCAGGTCTTCCTTACTCCAGGTCCAATGCTTTGCCTTCTGGGCCACCTAAATCTTTCCCTTTCCCTCTCCAACTCTTACAGTAATTGGATAAACACATTCGGTCTTTTCCCATAGCGGATCGGAACCTGTGGAACCTGAAGCCGTTCACAACGAAGGATTTTTCCATCCGATCCCTGGCTGATCGCCTGGGAGATCTGAATTATCTCAACTATGTGTTCCCAGATCGACCCAAAGATGAAGTTTTCTCTAAGTATTACACTCCCGTGCTTGGTGAGTCCTATCTCCGGTGTGGGGCTTTGTCTCTTAGCAGATAGAGGCTCTGAGTTGTCCAGGCTTGGGAGAAAAACTGGTCTTGCAGGAGATGGTAGGGGGTACATAATTCAATTACACACATGTTAACCCACTACCCTCAATTGAATTGATTTTTTCTTAAGAACTTTCCCTAGGGCTGATGCAAGTAGCAGAATAAACTGATGAATGACTGTCTCTAAATCAGTTCATGGGACAGGAGGGCAAATATGAAACGAAAATGGTAGGGAGAAAATAGAAGTATAAAAATAGGGCCCTCGTTAACTTTAATTTATAAACAAGCAATAACAATTAAACTTTTGAACTACACAGGAAGACAGGAAGGATGCACAGAACCAAGGCTTCTGTGTTCATTTTATTAACAATTCTAATTTTGTTCTTATTAAAATGCAAGCAGCTTGTAACTTGTTTATTTGGAAGTTCTTTCCTTATTTACTTTGCAGATTCATATTTGTTGAGATCATTAAGTTTAGAATTCTTTAAAAATCCTTTTTTTTTTTTTCTTTTAAAAATAAAGGAGAAGCGCTGGGAAGGAATTGACAAGAATCATAAATTTAGATCCAGAATGGACCTTAGAGATCATCTGGTGCGATTGTCCCTAGCCTCAGCTTCCTGATTGGTTAAAATGGTGGTCATAATAGCACATAATTGGCCAGCGAGGGGGCTCAGTGGTTAGAGTGCCAGGAAGATCTGAATTCAAATCCAGCCTCAGATAGTTATTAGCTGCATGACCCTGGACAGATCACTTAACCCTCAGTTTCCTCATCTGTAAAATGAGTTAGAAAAGGAAATGGCAAACAATCCCAGTGTCTTTGCCAAAAAACCCCAAAAGGAATCACAAAGAGTCAAGGTAGTACCTAGTGTTTACAAGGATTGCTTTGAGATCAGTTGAAATTATATATGTAAAGTGCTATATACATGCTAGATATTATTCATATTCATATCTCCATTTCCCCCTCCACCACCACCCAGCAGCTGCCAGTGATTTCAGTTTCTTTCTTCTTTCTATACTTGGTAGGTAAAGCTGTGGATGGATATGTGAAACCACAGATCAAGCAAGTTGTTCCAGAGTAAGTGTCCAACTCCTGTCACTATTCCCATTTGGATTTTCTTTATTTCCATTTGTCTTCCCCTCTCCACAATCCCCTTTTCCCAAAACCCTCCAAATCCATAATCCATGAATTCACTCGTCCCTAGACTCAAACCCTGCGGAGAAATGTTGGGTGAGATCTTGCATTTTGTCCTGCGCCAGTGTCCTTGGTTCATAGCACCCCTTTCCCGAGCCCCCAGAATGGAGGGATACCTCAAATTCCTCTCCACCCCCAAAACAACTTTCTCAAAATGGCTCAAACTCATTAGCAGCACTCTGAAGAACTCGGCTTCAGTACATCGAAGTGCCGAGCCAGAGGAGCATCCCAAAGGCACAGGAGCTGGAGAGAAGGGGCCGGCCGGCCTTCTTTCTGGGGAGTGGTCCATCCCAGGCAGCCTCCGTGGGCAGCAGGGGCAGTGCCACAGGCTCAACAGAATTTCCTCCCAGGTCTGAGGCCCAGGGCCCTAGAACAGGCAGGGACCCTGTGGGCCCTTAGGCCCTCCTGCAGGGGGTGGGCTCTGTAAGTGTTTCCACTCCTTTTTCCAGGTTTGCCAGTGCATCTGCAGACTCTTCGGGGGCCAGCGCCACCTTCATGGATCAGGCCCCATCCCCAGCCGTGTGCTCCCAGTCTCACTATAACGTGTACCCCCAGAAGTAGGTTGCACTTGCATAGAAAGGGGAGGGAGGAACCGGTCTCAGCTGGCTCCCCAGTTGGGTTGGGTTGGACTGGCTTTAAGCAAGGGTTGGGTCCAGCATCACTGTTGTCGGACCTGACCAATAGTCCCTTCTCCGTCTCCTTGGTCTAGTGGCCACTCAGCCTCTGTTGGAGGACGTCTCCCTAGCACAGGAGTCCTCACCAGCCCCAGATCTGAGGATCGCTCCAATCATATGGTCTTGCCCGATTTTAAGGACCCCTAGACCAAGGCTCTTCACCTCTTCTGGGGTGACAGACCACTTTGGCAGTCTGGGGAAGCCTTGGGACTCCTCCTCAGAATAATGTTTGTGAATGCTTAAAAAAATGCAGGGACACCATTGGTTAGGTGTAAGAATTTGCTCCCTCCTGATGTACAGACTGCCCAGATTTGTATCTGCAGACTCTGGAGGGCGAGGGGGAGGCCGTAGACTCTGGGCTTTCCAGGCCTGGCCCTGGGCTCCCACTTCTGCCCAAGCCTGCTAAATGTGAGAGTGAGAGGAAAAGCTGGTGGTCACTGGGAATAGAGGCAGGGATGCACGGCCTAGCCCAGCTGCCCGGGAGGGGGCCTGGGTGGGGAAGCCATCTGTTCCCTCTGGACTCTCAAGGCTTCCCTTTTATTCCGCCAGCCCTGATTCTGTCCTTGACCCTGATGCGGAGTTTGACCTGGATGAAACCATGGATGTAGCGAGACACGTTGAGGAGCTTTTAAGCCGGCCTATCGACAGTCAGTGGATCCCCCACAGCCAGTCATGACTCCTTACCCCTCCGTCACTGTCTTGTTTCCTTCTCCCCTCTCCTCATTGGCTGGCACCGAGTCCATGCATCATAGACAGTATTCATAACGCGGAGAGTGGATGGCGGCCGGGACCTCGGCGTGTCTGCCCTTGGGGACCCAAGAGGCTTCTTCCCCCACTGTCTGGTGCTTGCCAGCCTCTTCAGGGCCTTAGGCCTGGGGCTGCTTTCTCTTGTCCATAACTCAGTCTGTGAGTTCTGATTGTTAGAGGGGAGAAGGAAAGGGGGGAGGGAAGCATTCTCTTTTTCTCCTTTGCCTGTTTGTTAGCGGCCCTGGTGGGGCAGGATCATGGGAGGAGGAGGGAGGCCGGGACATAACTTGCCCTCTGAGTGGCTTCCCAAGGACACCTGTACGTATGTGTGTACACTTGTACGCTCTCACACACTCAAATGTCTGTGTACCTGCAGAGATCTGTCAGTCCATGTGGATTTGGAGCCAGAGGGCCGGATCTTAATTATGGCTCCTTTTCTGTGTTACAACCTGCTTAATCTCTTCAGTTTCCCCAAGTCTGTAAGGGTTGTATCAGAGGAGCCTCAGGAGCCTATTCAGCTCAAAATCTACGACCCTACAGTCCCAAGCAGCAAAGGGTTTGGGTTAAAACTCACGGGAAATGCATCCAGACCGCCCCAGGGTGTGAACTCCCGGACATTCTTGGATTTCCCAGGGAGGCTACTCTGTGAGAGCCCACTCCCAGGCTGGTCTGAGAGCCACCTTATTTCTGTGAGTGGTCCCCAGACCCCTCCCTCTCTCGTGGGTATGGGGTCCGACTGCCCTCTGGCAAGGCTCTCTTTTCTCTTGCTGACATCTCCTCCCCCCCCCCCCCCCCTCACACACACACACACACACACACGCTCGCCCTGACTTTGGCAATGACCAGAAAACAGGATGGCTTTGGCAGTGAGAGGGGGAGGTGTTTGCACACAGCAAGGAGGACTCCAGGTCTCTGAAAAACAAAAAACGAAAGCACGATCTCTCCGAGGGGGAGAAGCTGATGTGGGAAGCTGCTCTTCCTTGGTGGCTTCGGAGTCCCGTGGCAGATGGCCTGGGTGCCACAGGAGCCGCTCCCTCTCAGCTCGCTGAGCAGGCTGGGGGAGGGAGAGCCAGGTTTACAGAGCGGGAGCACATCCTCTGGAGGCCTGGGAAGGTTAGAAGAGAGGTGGAAAGCTTTTAAGGTCAGGGCAAGCAGCGGCCAGACGATGACATCACATACTTTTTGTACTTTGTTCGGAGCATCAGAATAAGGGAAGAAATGTTGTTTTTGAATAAAATGCTTTTTCAGAAATGGTCTTGTTTCTTAGCTGGGAGGGGCTGGGACGCATGACTGGGAGTGGGGAGAGTGATGGATGTGGAGAGCCACCTGGACATTTCACAATTCCTTCCTTACTCTATGTCCCAAGGCCGGGATTTTGCAACTTGTGGCCACAGACCTAGCACCTAACTTCGGATTTCTTTCTAAGCATCAGAAGGGAGGCCCATGACATCCAGGAAACCGCCGGGCAAGGAGAGGGAGGGAGAGCTCTGCAACCACAAGCAGAGGACAGCTCTGCGCCTTTTCAGGCCCAGCCTCTGGCCGGGACCTTAGCTGCCTCCTTCTCCCCCTCCCCCAGATGACCAGTAGGTGGCAACGTTGTCCCATAGCTGCTGTTCGGCGAGGTTCGGGTGTAGGCCCTCTTTGTCCATCTTACCTAAGGTGGCCCACTCGGAACTGCAGGCTCTACCTCCCAGGGCCCGGGAAGTCGCCCCGCCGGACATTAAGCGCCCGTTAGCCGGCGGGGAGAAGTGATAGGCTGCAGTTGCCAAATGCTTGGCTGGAGCAGTCGCTCAGACCCCTGGGTGAAGGTCCTGAAGGCAGGGCAGGTGCTGGGGCTGTGGATGCTGAGATAGCCGAGGCGGGCTGTGGTTAGGAGCCATGGCAACGGCCGGCAGCTCTGTGCGGTGCTCTGGATGGGCGGGAGCGAGAGCGGTTTCGGTCCCCAGAAGCGGCGGGAGGCGTCTTCCCTTTTGTCTCTGCAGGGAGGCAGCTGGTTATCGGCAGCGGCCTCGTCTCCATGGTGCTCGGAGCAGGGAGGGGGACGGGCGGCTCAGCTGCTGGGGATGGGAGCAAAGAGCAGCCCTGAGCACCTCCCGTCAGGACCCGGGTTCAGCCTCCGTAGGTTGCAGTACCCTGTAACAGCCCGGACTGGGCGCGAGAGATGCAGACGGGGGAGGGGCGGGAAGTGCTGGCTGTTCCAGACTAGAAAAGCCTCTCTTTGGAGCCATGGGTTGTCTGCAGCTTACAGCAGAATGTCAGGTTTAGGGCCTCAGGAGACCGAGGACTTCAGACAAAACTGAGGCTGTGTAAGGCGCGGTGTGGCCGCAGCCCGAGGGGAGTGCAGGAGCCTTCCACCGCCGCCGCCCTCCTGGGCTCAGGCCGCTCCCGAGCCCGGAATGTTCTGTCCTTCTCACCCCTGTCACCCTGGGAACCATGGCTTCCTCCGAGGCCCAGTGCCCGCTGTACCCGCGAGGTCTTTCCTGATCACCAGGAACAGTGCTAGAATGCACAGTGCGCGCCCTGGTTCCTCGTGACCGAATTTAAAGTAGAGCAAGGATTGGATTTTATGCTGGGTTTCGCCTGGTAGGTTCATGATAAAAACTTCCTGAAGACAGCCCTTCTCAACCCATAAGTCTGGCCCTGGGAGCACGTCTTTCTGCAAGACTGGGGGGGAGGAGGGGAGCAGGAGGGGAGCGGACTTATCTCTCTCTAGCTCTACCACAGAAAGAAAGACAGCAGCAGAGGGGTTGGGAGGAGGATGGGGCAGAAATTAAAAGAGGGCAAGAAGAACGCTACATGGTCAGATAATTGCTTTAAAATGTTTATTTCTAGAAGTTAAAAGCAGATAGATACAGCAATAAAATATACAAAAACCAACTTTTTTTTTTTTTTTTTTTTACAGTATGAAGTATACATTGGAGTCAGAATGCAAGGAGGACTAGACAGCAGCTCAGAGGTTGTTTTACAAACAGAACCAATGTACAAGTAGGTAACAGGTAACATACCCCTTGGGGGCATGAGGAGGGAGAAGGGGAGTCTGAAAGGGTTTAGGGCAGCAGACTTACCCAAGACACTGTTGTGGAGGGGGAAGAATTAAATGGAGGAAAAGGTAAATCAAGTTTCAATTCCTTTCACTGTTTTTGTCATCACAACAATTAGAAAAGAAAACACATGCCACCTAAAATCACCAGTTCTAAATGCCCCCTCCCCAGGGCACCGTGTCAGCCACCTCTGCCCTAGCCCGCCTGGCAAAACAGCCACGGGGAGTTCTCTGGAGTACAGCTCTCAGTTTTCCAGCCTGCCCAGCCCAGGCGCCCCAAAGGGCCTGCACTAAGTGCCAACTCTATCCCATCCGAAAATGAACCACCCCAAGGGAACATCTAGAGTGCCCTTAGAGAGCCCAGTCTCCCCATTCAGCTCAAAGACTGCTGTGGGGATTGATGGAGAATGGCAAACAAGTGAGAACAGGACTTTTCCAGCTCCTCCCATCCCAAATGCTGCTTCTGGAGAAGAATGGGCTTAAATCCTCTTTAGGAAAGCCCACGGGACAATACTACAAAGGTGCTCTATTATTTGGCTGGCTAATACTAGGAAGGCAAAAAGGGAAGCACCAGAAGAGGCCTGAGGACAATTTAAGGCCAGTTAAGGACAGGGAGGGGGGAAGTGTCATCCTGCTCTCTCCCGGGTCCTAAAGTGGGACCTCCCCCCAGGGCTTGGAGAAAGCCAAGAGACAGACCCAGCCCAAGCATGAGCTCCTGGCAGAAAAGCTTCTTAGAATTCCTTTCTACTGGAACAGTCTATACTTATGTTAAAGATGAAAAAAGTGCTGAAAACTTTGAGGACCTAAGAGAGCCGGATCTTCTGAAACCAGGAGAGCACTTTGTGAGGCTCGAGGCCCAACACCACAGTGCTATTATGGGTCTGTCTCAGAAGTAGGATCCCTAAAGCAATAGGACTTAGACACTGAGAAACCAGAAGAGATGAGAAAGGTCATATGAGCCCGTGGAGGGAAGAGTCCCTCCAACCCAAATAAGGCACCCTAACAACCAAGCTCAGAACCAGAAACAAAGGCTTTGGGGCTAAGAGGCTAGCAAAGGGAATAAAAAGGTTTACCAAAGAAAATCTCAATATTTATTTATAGATATCTCATTTTAGGCTCTTCCTAAGCATGTCTGTTTTAAAGGCCAAGGGATAGTTTCAGCGCTTTAGTTACAATTTGAGGTAATCAATAATAAGCTTCTTGAGGGCAGGGATCATGTCAGATTTTATCTTTGTGTCCCAACACCTTGAGCATGTTTGTTGGATGGATAAATGAATGAATAAATCTGATGAAGAAACTCTAGGAGTCTAAGGAAAGATTACCATCTGGGATTGCTGATTACCTGGAAGAAGTCTCTGAGGAATCTTAAATACTTTTTTTTAAAAGCTCTGATATAGAAGAGAATGGAGTTTCTTTTCTTTTTTATTTTAACTTTTCCAAGTTTAAAAAGAAACTCAGAAGATTAAAAAATCCTCGCTTCTATTTGGATGTTAGCAAAATAATAGGTGCAGCAGGTGCTGGCAGCATTCAGTCAGATGCAGCCTGGAGCATTAATTTACAGAACAGGCACTGGATGCAGCTGGCACCAGTAGGCACTTGTCTAGCAAAACAAAAAACAAAACAGAAAAATCCAGAACACACACACAAATCCCCAAATTACTGAGGAAGAATGCTGTGGGGAAGAACCAAAGAACATTTCTTTCTTCTCCCTCCTGCCTCCTTCACCCCCACACTCCCACCTAAACAACCACAGTCTCAAAGGATGAACCATTTTGACTTCTATTTGGTTAATAGCATATAACCTAGAAGCATTCATTTCTCCAAGAGAAAGGTACCCTAATCACTTAAGGATAAACGAGAAGCAGGAGATCCAAGAAAATGATCTGGAGTCACAAAGATATAAGTTTCAGTTGATCTGGGATTTGGTTGTTGGGTTTGGGAGTTTTTGTGGAAGGGGTGGGGTGGGGTTTAGGTGTCTCAGTTACATCATTCTGTAGCTTCCATTCTTAGCCCATCACATGGGAGACGAAGCACATTCAGAAGTCAATTCCATGTCAAACGTGAGGGTCTCTGGAGGGAGAGAGAGAGAGAGAGAGAAAGAGAGAGAGAGAGAGAGAAGGAAGGACAGAGAGAGATACATACAGCTCAGTGACCTGATTTCCTTCAGCAAAACCCACCCCTCCAACCTGTCTAGTATCTTAGGTTTCCAGGCACAGTAACTCAGGTCATCACTATTTTTACCCATTTTTCTAATATCTCTCCTTCAAAAATGGCAACAATGCAGGCTAAATTCTAAAGAAATATGTCCTAATACCCTGGAGGGACCACACCTTGATCTCAAAAAAGGAATTCACACAAAAATCCTGCAAATAGAGATGAAACTAAGTATTTTGAAATTCAAGAGTCTTAAAGTCACGTTAGAAAATGACATTATACACTAGATGAGGTAATTAGTGGGAAAACAAGAAAAACAGTCTTGGAAGCTTGGATGACTACTTGCTCAGCAATACTGGAAAGCAGGTTCTTATTCAGGTACAGGTTGTCCTCTAAGCTCCCTTCCACTTCTGAGATTCTGTAGCATGACACAATTTTATATCTGATTTTGAACTTTAGATCTAAAGGATAACCTCAAGGTTTAGCTGAAGTGAATATTATATATAAACAGAGAAGTGTCTGATAACTTAAACTCTGCCAGCTTAGCAAAACCACAGTCCCACAACTCCCCATAATGCTTGTGACTTCCTGGTAGGTTTGAGGAGTGTTTGCTACTTGATAAGGGTTTCCGAGTCTTTTATTTAGTGTAAAAGTGAGTAGTATATGCAAATGATGTTTAAAGGAGCCTAGAAAGCTGCCTAAATTGGCTGAGTGATTTAGGGGATTGGGTACTTACAAACTCAAAGGCCATCTAATTTGCTCCTTGTGTCATGAAGCAATTTTGGTCAAAAGATAACTAGGGAGAAGGTTAACAAATTGGGCCGAAATGAAGTTTGAGAATGTGAAATCTGTTGGCAAAGATCCAGTCCACACTCCAAGGGACACAGACAACTTGGAATTGACTATTCTAAATCATCCCTTCCCCCTTCATTCCCATTGATTCTCCTCGTTATTCAGAATCTTCAGCTCAGGCTTCAAGATTTTCCCCATTTGCCCTTCTTCACTGCTCTCTCCACATAGCTACAAAACCTCAGCCAGACTAGTTTATAGATGCTAATGATCATTATTTGTACCATTATTGCTTTCAATAACTCCATGGGTTCCTCAGCTTTGTTTTCAGACACTCTTTTGCTTACAGTAACCTTCTTCTGGCCAATCAAAACTCTTCTTCAGTAAGTAAGTAACCCCTAACTGCTCCATTCCTTTATTTCACATGCTCTCAGTACATAATCCAATCAATTCAACCTCTATCAACCTATTTTCACTAGATGATTCTTCATTTACTTATATGCTGTTTTATAAGCACTCTTTCTTCTGTTTCCTATTTGTCTCTGTCTCCTTGAAGGCCAAAAGCTATTTTTTCCCACTATACCAGAAGGCTCCAAACCAGTGATCATAAATCAATTGAAAAATCAGATTTGGTTACTTGAGGCACTGAAGTCTTGTTGTCTCCATCTCTGTTTGCAAGTTGTTCGAAGAGTTCCTCAACAGAACTCCTTCCTACAAAATGGTCAGAGTTCTCTACCTCCTACTCCTCCAGTCCAGTGATCTCTGCACATGGTTACTAATTGACTGACTTCATCTGACAAGGAAGAAGCCTAGGGGTCTTTACAACTATGCACTCACCAAACTGTCCCCCTCCTGTTGAGGGCTCAGCTCCTTCACCATTATTTCCAAACTGCATCAATGAATCTAAAGTGCGGGGGGACATCGGCAGGTCAATGGTATTGCTGCAGGTCGTTCTGTAGGAAATGGGGAATGGGGGGGATGGGCGGGGTTGACATGACATAATAGAGAAAAAAAGAAAAACAACACACACACAACAAGCCATCAAACTCTGGTTTCCAACATAAAAAACAAAAGCTCAAGCTTCTAACACACAGCGGTCATTTTTGGAAATGACTGTGGTCTCTGGGGACCCCTCCCTAGCCCTTTAATGTTCTCTTTTACCCAATTTTCTACTCTCAGGGATAACTTAGGGTACAAGGAATGGAAGCACAACAGAGGAAAACACTTACGGGGTCACACAGATAAACTTGGTCTTCAGGTATGGAGCAGCACCTGTAAAATGCAAGGAAACACAGTTCTGTTAAGTGTAACTTAAATTTACAAATACATAAGAAGAGAAATATCCCTGGCCCAGGGAGACTTCATCATGTCAACATTCTAAGCCTTTCTTTTCCCCTTGTCTAACTAATACTGTCTCTGATAGTATAGCATGAAGCAATTATCTCTTTGCCCCAAGTGGACTTAGAGAGCTCCACAATTCTCCTCGATCTATCCCAACTGTTTTCTTATTTACTCAGGATCTTCAGGATTTCTGAGCTTATATTTAATTTACACAATGGCTTAACATTTTTGCTTCTGTTCTTTTACTTATCTGTCTTTGTTAATGTCTACAATCTAAAAGGTCTCAGGGAATGAGGACCAGGTCCACAGAATTCACTTTGTAAGATAGCCAGAACCACAAATAATTAGGAACTTATTAAACTCATAGTATAGATAATGGCCTGGGGATTTGTTAAAACAAATTTTCCTTGCATTGTTGTTTTTTGAAACTTGACAGGCTTATACTAATTTTCATGAATGAATCATTCCAATACAGTACTCAGCAAAAATCTCAACCCACAAACTATATTTTAGAAAATGTACCTAATGGAATGAGAATGGAATTCTAGTACTGGCTCTATCCTGGCTAGATGACCCTAAATAAATCATCTAATGTCATAGAGAATCAGTTTCTTAATTTGTAAAATGAAAGTATTTAACTAAATTACATTTAAGTTCTCTTTCATTTCTAACATTTTAATTCATGATTGGGACAGTAAGTTCAATCTAGGAAGAACTGATATAATTGAGTTTTAGATATATTTAGATAGTTATGTTTCTATATTCATAGACAGATAAATACCTGTGATTAGATAATTATATTTAGATATTCATAGATAAACAGATAGATACCTATGATGATGATAATTTAAGCCCTGGAATTTTGATGTGAGCTTTGTGTCTCTTAGGCAAATAACTTAAGGGTAGAACAAATAATAAGGCAGTCATTTAAAGATTGGGGCTTAAAAAGAAACAGACAAGTCAGAAAAGAAAAAGAGGGACTGAATTAAGAGCCTTCAGAGGACTTCTCAAAGATATGAGGGCCACGATGTTTAAGAAAGACTCATTCTAGAAGAGTCCAGCAAGATCTGCTGAGCTAGGGTTCTAATGGCTGTATGAAGAATTAAAAAACTTAGATCAACTATTACTGAGGTCCAGGCAGAAAAGACATTTAGTGAGTAAGGTTGTAGAAAGAAAATGCTTTGGTTTCTGGGGAATGGATAATGACATCAAGCCTGGTATAGTTATGAACCTGAATCTATAACTGTGATTTTCCTAAACTATAAGAAATATATATACTGAAGTTTCCTATAACTGTGGCAAATAGTTTGTTATTTTTAAATAGATATGTTGTGTTTGAGTGGGGAAGAGGCCAAGGAGGAAGATCTTTGGAGGAGATAATTCTGCCACTATGGGACCCGGCAGTAGAAACAGAGAGTAAGGATAGTCAGAGAGCTTTTTGTTGGTGGACTGCCCTCATATTCCTTTTCTTCATGCCAGCAACCTGCACCCCTCTGTTTTTCTATCCTCCTCATGTTTTAACTGTCTCATCATGTTCAAAAGAGCCCCTAGGTACACGATCTGTGACTCACCCACCTTCCTCCTATCAAAAGCAATCAAGTTATTGCATGCCAGTTTCTTTCTTGTGACCGACATCCTTCCCCCAGGAGACACAGAAGGCCTATCCCTCCCACTCCCAAACATGATAGGAAGAGGAAAATGTTAATCAAGGATGTGGCCTCTGATTGAGATCTTGTGTCTTAAAGCCTAAATAGCCAGACTACCAGCCCAGGCCTGGATGGTCTCTACAAAACAAGAAGGCAAAAGTGACTGTGGCTGATTAATAGATCTCCAACTGAAGGACAAGGTGGAGAGAGAGAGATAAGGAGCAATCAGGAAGTCACATCATAAACTGCATCATAAACAAACTGAATTGGCAGAACAAAGACAAAGAGAAACCCAATTAGTTCATGTAGGTATCTCCTTTTCCACTTCCCCACTCCATAGATACAATTATTAATGTATCCTTTTAATTTTTAAAAAGTTTATACTTTGAAATTCTCCTAAAATTATGGCAAAACAAAGAGAAAATGGGGCTAGGTCAGGGAAAAAGAGCCAAGTGAAGCAGACTTCAAGAGAGAACATTTTGTTCTTCACCTTTAAAAACACAATGGCTGTATAATTTCCATTTTGTATTTTGTAAACTTTATTTAAATCAGCATAGAATTTCTCTCATGACTTTGAAGAGTCCTCAATGAAGTGTGGGAAATTATAGCAGAAAAGATTCAGAAAGGTACAAATGAAATCCCTGGGCCCTCTTTTAGCAGGGGACTGAATGATGTAGTCATTACTTTCAAGTATAAAAATATACACACACATATAGAATGCTCATATTTGCTAATGTATACATGATATGTTTATATACATTATGCTTTTGGCTGGGTAGGAAATCTCAGCAGAGGAATGAAGTACAATCTGTCTATAATTTAGATTCTGCCTAATGGATAAATAATGCAAATATATGAACAAAAACCTTCAAAAGATAGTGAAAATTATTAACAGCCATAGAAAAAAATTGCTTCAAATTGCTAATGATAAAAAAACAAAAACAAATCAAAACAATGAGATTTCACCAAATACCAATAAATAGATAAAGATAACAAAAGCTAGAAATATTCAACGTTGATTTGGCTGTAAAGTCAGGTACACTAATACAATGATGGTAGAGCTATGAATTAGTCCAGTCATTTTGGAAAGCAATTTGGAATTATGTTGAAGAAGTGATGAAAATATCCACATCTGGAGATCCATCACCTAAATATTTCCCCTAAGGAAGTCAAATAGAAAGAAACAAAGAAAGGTCCCATACATACCAAAGTATTCATACTATTTTTTGTGGTAGCTTTAAAAATTGGAAACAAAGACATACTCTCCTTGGCAGCAGAATGGCTAAACTGTGTGACATATGTATATATTAAATAATGGGGTTTTTTTTAGAGAAAAACATGAAGAATTCAGAGAAACATGGAAGGTTTATATAAACTGCTGCAGAGTAACGTAAGCAGAACCAAGTAAACAACATACACAATAGCTTTAGCAGTTTTAACAAAAAAGAAAGAAAAGAACAAAGAATCTGAATAATTTTGAAATTATATTGACCAAGTTTAGCTTCAGAGAACAAATGAGAAAATGTACCTCCCTCCCTTCTCTGAATATATGGATGACTATGCAGATAAATGCATATACTTTCAAATGTGGTCAATATGTTGGGTAAGGTTGAATTTGCTAAACTTTTTTTTTCCACTTAAAAAAATCTTTGTTACATGGGCTTAGGTCACAGAGAGAGAGGGGAAGATGTTTTAAAATTAAAGAGATAAAAATGAGAGGCTTCAATTAAAAAAAAAACCAAAAAACTTTATGGTCTTAAAAGGCTTCCTGTAGAAGACTGAGACACTAATACATTTGGCTATCAAACTGTGTATACTTTTTGATCAGCAGTGTCTATTGAGTCTGTATTCCAAAGAGAGCATAAAAAAAGGGAAAAAGACCCATATGTGCAAAAATATTTGTAGCAGCCCTTTTTGTAGTGGCAAAGAACTGGAAACTGAATGGATACCCATCAGTTGAGGAATGGCTGAATAAGTTATGGTATATGAACACAATGGAATATTATTGTTCTATAAGAAATAATCAGCAGGCTGATTTCAGAAAGGCCTGGACTTACATGAACTGATGCAAAGTGAAATGAGTAGAGAACCATTGTATATGGCAACAGCAAGATTATGTGATGATCAACTGTGATGGATTTGGCTCTTTTCAACAATGAAGTGATTCATCTGCATCCAGTAAGAGGACCATGGAGACTGAATATGGATCACAACATAGTATTTTCACCTTTTTTTTGTGGTTGTTGTTTGCTTGTTTTTTTTTCCTTCCTTTTGAGCTGATTTTCTTATGCAGATGATAAATAGTGGAAATATGTTTAGAAAAATTACACAGGTTTAACCTATATTGGATTACTTGCTATCTAGGGGAGGGTGGAAAAAAGTAAAAAATATAGAACACTTAAGTTTTGCAAGGTTAAATGTTGAAAACTATCTTTGCATGTATTCAAAACAAAACAACTTATTTTATAAAAAAAGGAGATTCCCATGGTACCAAAGTAGTTAAATGACTAGTCACTTCCCTCATAAGTGTCAAAGATGAGGCTTGAACCCAAATCTTTTGGACTTTAAATAACTTTGCTTTGGCCTCTATCCTTTCCTATGTATGCATATATAAGGATCCAGGAATAATTTTTGATTTGTGTCTGTATCATGGTGGGAAATTCTTGGCAAGGAAACTATGTTCACCAAAGTAGATCAAAACCAGCAATGCCCTAGAATCTTTTCTGGGGCTTGCTAGTGATTGTCTAGCTATTAAGTGCCAGGGCAGAACCTAAATTCAGGTCACTTCACCTCCCAATCTAGGACTATGTCCACTAATCTACACGCCTTCTGCAGTTCACTGCCCCAACCCAAGCAAGAGACCAGGAGAGTAAAGTTGATTATTAGAGGGATAGGATTGGAGTTTAGAAGAGCAGGGTTCGAATTAGACCAGAGATATCTACTATCTATGACAAGTAACTGACAATTGGATTTTAGTTTCTTCCTTAGTAAAATGAAAGGGTCAAACTCACTGAGCTCTCTGTCTTTTTCCACTTCTAAATCCATGATCCTATGATCCTAAACTTCCTTCCTTCAGTAATTACTGATATGTTCCCCATGTCCAGGAAATCTGTGATTAACTCCAATGGAATACTATCTACCCTCTGCTTCAGCATCTTTACCTCACCTAATATTGCCATCTACCACTCAAAAAACTTTAGGAAACATAAAGCACAGTTGTATATATCCAGTTACCACCACCAGCTCTATTCTCGATACTGTCTTAAGTTTTGAGGTTTTATATGTATGTTTGTCCTGTGCCCTTCATTAAACTAGGAATTCCTGGAAAGAATGAACCGTTTCTTCCTTTCTTTACAATCCTTCCAAGAGGGCTCTAATCCATGATGGTGACTGCTCATCACTGACTCACTGAAGGCCTACAGGAAAGCTAGATCATTTACACATTACCTTTCTATCCTCCAGGGACCCAGTGACTTTCCACCTCTCCAAGGGGACTCAGAATTCAATGCCAGGTACAGGGAAAATCAACGACTACCTGGGTCAGCTTCAGGATGCTCCTGACTCTCTGGCCGGCAATACTTTCCAAATGCCTCCTCCTTAGGAATGTCAGGGTAGAGATAGACCAGAGGAGACACCAGGATGTTGGTGGCATCCATGATTTTATAGCCCATGATGATTTCAGCAAAGGACATATTGTTTAGCTGCTGCTTTGTATATGGTTCCACTGACTGGATCTGCGTCTTGCCTGTGGTAGAATGATAGAATGTGAGAAAGAAGAGCACTAGCCATATGCCCAAGGATGCGAGGAAAATCTGCCCCCTTTACCCCGGGGAGAGATGACCACCAATAGCAACACCTCACATTTTTATAGAAAAGCACTTAATACCAGAGATGCAGCCTGAGGCCTGGTGCTGAGAATCAGCAGCAGCTTTAGCAACAAAGAGGGTGGGTTCTGAAAGGAAACCTGGAAGGCCAGTTATGGCTATGAAAGGATCATGGAGCCCCCTCTGGTGGAAAGATTTTACAAGAAAAACCTGAAAGACTGAGAGGCAGGGAAAATGGATCTCAAGGGAATTACAAAAGCATAAATAAGCAAGTAAATGAAGAAATGAGTGAAGAGAATCTGTGGGCTGGAAGGGAGGCAGGCTCATTTATTCCAGCCCCTCTCTCTCAACTGACAGTGCTGGGTAGATGAGATTTGCTTTATTTCAGCACAAAGCATTAAATGTCCCTTTGTAACTCTGAGGAAACACAGGAAGGTCATAAGGGGCAGCTACGGACAGTCACAGTGGCCCACATCAGGGACAGGGAGGGA
This sequence comes from Sminthopsis crassicaudata, assembly GCF_048593235.1. Lineage (NCBI taxonomy): Eukaryota > Metazoa > Chordata > Mammalia > Dasyuromorphia > Dasyuridae > Sminthopsis > Sminthopsis crassicaudata. The sequence goes on from NC_133620.1 coordinate 353,490,198, forward strand.
AGGCCAGCTTACCACTGATATCCTTCTCCACCCAGGTGAAGGTGATTCCTCCCTCTTTGCTGCTCTCGCTGAACCTCAGCAGAAAAGTCCCAGGGGGTTTCGTGCTCAGGATGGCTCGTTCTCGTTCTTTGCTAATGAATCCCATTATGTACCTGTGGCCAAATGGGGCAGAAGGAGGGTTAAGACTCGACGCCTCCCTGCTCCGGTGCCATCGAGCGTCTTCAGAAACTAGAATTGACCTAGGCTGTTTCCCACTGGGGCGCTCACTCTTCCTCCTCCAACCAGAAACGCTGGCTTACCCTTCATTCCACAGTGCCAAAATGTACTTCTTTACAAGGTCAATAATGTTGTCCAACCAAACCCAGAAGGAGAAACCTTTGCCAGCCATGTTTTCCTGGAGAGAAATATGTGTTACATCTAACAGGCAGTTCCTTACTCCACAGAGTATCAAATTTCCCCAAAGAGAACATAGCACAGGGAATCTATAGCTAACTTCCCTTTCTCTCTTTAGACTAAGTTAAAATGTCCTCTCACCCCACAAAATCTCCACTCAAAAACATACCCCACACACACACTGTCCTAAAGAGAGGACCCATTTCTACCCTCAGAAAAATGCCAAGTTCCCAAGGATAAACACTTTCTCCCTATTCCCATCTAAAGGCAGGCCAATAGGGATTCAGTAACTGGAACGCTTACTTTGCAAAATTTGGCCCATGTGATCTGGCACCCTGAATAATTCACCCCAGGTCCTAAAAGGAAAAAGAATTAGGTGATGAGATTTTCAACTTTGTATCAAAGTCTGATTTCCCAAGAATAATCAACATTTGTCCTACAAATAGGTGGCTTTGGAAGGACCCAGATTAATACTACTAGCGTTCTATAATCAGCAAGATCTATTTTTTTGAACTACCTTTCCAAAACTATGGACAAGCTTCACTGTGTGAGTTACACTCTTTCACATTGTCTTCCTTATCAAAAGTATACGCTGGAAAGATGGCAGACATGCTCAGTCTTTAGTTCCGGTATAGAATAAAGCTGTCATATACATACAAATACCATTTATGACCTATTTCTTTGCAAAGCTAGAAAAAATGGGTTATAAATGGATACTGTAAAGCATCTAACTTACTACTGAGATTCTTCTTACAAGAAGAAGCTATATATATAATTTACAGGAGGATTGGGCATGTGATGCTGCAACTTTTTCTTCCTCATTTAATGTGGACACATAAGATTCTAGAGAGAGGAGACTGTGGGAAGGAAGAACAGCAATCCTGAGAAGAATTTTGGCCCCATAACCCATAGAAAGCCCTTCCTCAAATGCAGCTGCTGCTCCTTCTACTCCCTAGTTCTATGAAGCATAAGTTTGCTATCCCCCATTTGTCTTCTTACACATTTGCAGTCAGATTTTCTGAATGAATAATATGTCATTAATTTTATGTTTTCTATGGGAACATCACTTTTCAGCAGCTACCTACCTAAAAGTTTCTCTGCTAGTGTGGTCAACTGCTCAATGCTCAAGCCCCTCTTCGTGGTAGAAGAAAACTGCCAGCTTAGCACCTCAGCAACTTGATCCCATGTCCCAATAGGAGGCTTGGTGAAGAAGTTAACATTCTGCTCAAGAAACATATCACATTTATCAGTTAATGGCAAGAAGTCTGGGGTTAAAGATACACAGAAAAGAACAGCAGGCTGTTCCTAATCACAGATAAAAGTCATATGGTTCCCCAGATGGATACACTAACCTTGGGGTTATTGGTCAACAGATTATACCAAAGGATTGAAGCCCAGGCATTTGGCATCTGACAAATATTAGAGATTACCACCACTGGTAAAGAGTGTGTCTGTGGAATAAGAGAAGCAGAATTATTAGTATATCCTCAAACTTCTCAATTTCCCATTTTGCAACTATATAAAATTAATTCTTAACCAAATGTTCTAGAACATAGGTCTGGATCTTTGCACAGGATAGCCTAATTTCCAAATAATAAGATAGAAGATATCCTCCTAAAGTCAGGAGAGCAAAGTTCTAGTCCCAGCTTTGCCACTAATTCCCAAGGTGACTAACCAAGTCACTGAAGGGTGTTGGACTTCAATTTCCCATCTGTAAAACTAGGGGTGGGGACAGCATGTGCAGCCAAAGTTTCTCTCTTTCCAATAGACCCATGCTCCCAAAGAGAGATCAATTTTACATCATGGAAGTTTTCCTAAAAATTGTATATATGAATAAAATTGCTACAAAGTATATTTATAACACATAAGTGTAAAGATCCTGTTGTCTCTAGGTTATCCTTCCAGTCTGCTGTCTCAACTCACTCCCAGACTAGACTCACTCCAGACCCAATGCTGCCCTCTTTTATACTTGAAGAGATTGTAGTGAGAACTCAACAGGCTTGTGAGAAAAATACTTCAACCAATGAACTTGCTCCTTTTAAAGGTTGTGTAAACTCCTTTTCAAAACTCCTTTTAAAGGTATAAACTCCTTTAAATATGTAAACTCCTCCTGAGAAGTTCAAAGGTGTAAACTCCCCCTAAAGGCTGGAACTAAAGGTGTGAATTCTGAGCTAGAGAATTGCCCAGACAACCTGAGTTCTCACCTTGTAATCCTAACATATAAGGAGTTTTTAAAAAATGATTTAAGGAATCCTGTGGCGAAACCTTCTATAAAACAAACCAGTACCCTCTAGTTTATCCAATTTATAAATTCCAAATTTCATGTTTGAATTAAAGCAGCAAACTCTTCTATCTTCTTCAAAGTGCCTAATTCAGAACCCTACCTACAGAAGGCCCAAAGAAAGGGGATAAGGCCAGTTGAAGATGAGGGAACAGGAAGGTGAACAAGAGGACCAAACAATTGTTGAAATGTCGAAGTAAGATTCAGATTGTCTTGTCTCTAGACAAACTTTTCTACACTAAATATGCCCCTCCCTGTCCAGATTCTCCTGCAAGACAAACCTCCAAGTCGATCTTTAGGCCTTGATGGTAAACTTCTGTCTCAAAGGTGATGAGATGAAGTTCTTCAGTCACTATCAGAGAGGCCTATAAAGAGAAAACAGACAATTAGCTTTAGAGATCAAAGAAAACAGTATTATCCACCAACTCCAGAAGAGGAAAGGGAATTCATTCAATAACTTGGACTTCTCCATCCCCAGTTCTCTATCTCTCCAGCTGAAATAACAACCAACCTTTATGAATGCCTCCAAGTGTCACCTTTTCAAACAAGGTAGTCCTTAATTCTTTCAACGACTGCTTCCCTCCCATTCTTAGCCTTAAGAAATTCTTTTTTTAAATTGAATATTTTTCCCAGTTACATATAAAACATTTTTTACATGTTTTTAAAATTTGTGAATTCCAGATTCTCCCTTTCTTTTAACACCTCCTTATTGAGAAACCCATGTAAAGTTGTGCAAAGCATTTCCATAAAAGTCATGTTACACAAAAAACCATAGATCTCCACTCCCTTGCTTAAAAAAAAAAAAAAAAAAAAAACTCAAGAAAAAAATGAAAGTTAAAAAGAAAGCATGCTTCACTCCAGACAATCAGTTCTTTCTCTGGATATGGATAGCATTCAAGAAATTATTTTTCCCTCCTCATGATTTCACTTGACACTTGGATTGTTTCTCTTATGCCCTAATGGTCTACTTTGTACTTCAATCGTTAATATATGTTTTGTATAACTCCACTAAATTGTGAGTAGTATGACAGGGATCATGTCTTGTCTATTTCTCTACCACCTTCAGTAAATACATAGTATGGTATATATGGCAGATAATGTCAATTAATTAAGTTGAACTAAATTAATGTCCTGAGATCAAACATTATACAAAGAGGCCAAAAACAGACCTGGGTACATGCTCAGAAATAAACAAATATGTAAAAGAAATGATGCCTGTCCTTAAAGAGCTTAACGTGCATAATTTCAAAAGGATTGTACAATGAAGTCCTTAACAAGAGAACTTTTTCCCAGCAAAATAAGATGAACTAAGGAGTTAATCACTCGAAACTGAAGGATAACTAGATGCACAAAGAAGATAGAGAGAATGAAAAAGATAACAGGTTCTCATGAAAATCTCTACTATGACCCTTTCTCTCCCCCATCTTTACCAAAAGGATTCTAGGGAAAATAGGGGACAAAAAACCACCCTTAAATGCTATGCGATAGAAATTGTTGTTGTATCTGAAGACGACCGTGCTCTCAGGGAGGTGATGCCATGACATGCAAGTGAACTGGATTTAAGGGAGGGAGGGCTGGTGGCAATAAAACTGTCAAGCTAATGAAATCTTTTAAATCTCAGGCAAGATGGGAAGTTTCTAGGGGTTATGTATAATAGCTGAGGAAAAGTTGGAAAATCCCCTGTCTAATAAAGGGTGACTTCCCAGAACAATCCAAGACTGACTATTAACCCATGACACAGAACACTAGAGGGATTTCTGACAATGGCCCATGACTTACAATTTTCTTTTTTCTTTTGCTGGCTAAAATTAAGCCCTCCCAGGTCAGTTCCCCCTTACCCATTCTATCAACTTACATCACAGTTGGCCCGACCACCATTGCCGCATCTCTGCTCCCTCAGGGTCTATGGGAAGAAACAGAACATGTCTCACCCAATTGTTCACTTTTTGCCTTTTCTCTGACAGGGAGAGGGTAGGCTGTTTCCTGCATACCAAGTGTTTGAACTCTGCAGAGAGACTGCCGTTATTGGACTCCTCCATGTTCATCACTTTCGTGTTTGTTCCCAGAATGTTGAATTTCCGGGACCTGAATCACAAAAGAAAAGCAACTGAGTGGTTAGAGAGTAGAGATGTGGAAAATGAAATCAAAAGAATTAAAGGAATCTTTAAGAAAAGACTCACCCTCTTAATGCCGCAACATCACCAGAGTCTCTGTTGAGAATATGAAAACATTTTCAATAAAACAATCCTGAAGAATTCCTTCAATAGCCCAATTTAATTCCTCCTATGGGAAAACCACTATATAGCTTTGAAAACTGTTCTATTAGAATGTTCTTTTAACTATAGAGGGAGGGCCCAAAAGTCTTTAATAGCTTCCAAATGCACTAAGACTTTAGGGACAACCTATATATGTAGTAAAGGGGTACTCTATATATATATAGGAGAAACAAAGAGGGGAAAGGAAACTCTGGTCCCTTAAAAACAAAATTGGAAACAGACTTCTAAAGAGATAGATAACTATTTAGAGTAAGTTAGAGGTAATTTCTATTGTTTTACTCAAATTAACTTCAGCATTAATTTGTCTTCAAAAGCAGTAGAAATGAATCAGATAGAGATAGGAGGATAAGGAAATAAAACCATAACTTTGAAAAGAAAGCATCATGGAGTTTTAGGTTAGGTCAGAGAGAAGTACTAAAAAAAATTTTTTTAATGCTTTTTCCACAAGAGAAGAAAGCAAGAATTAAAAGAGTTTTTTCCCTGAGGAGTAAATTTGAGTAATAACTCCCAGAATAAAAGGAAACTCATTATAAAGGCTTGACTAAAGAAAACAGTCAATAACTTGATGAAAGTAAAGCTATTTTACCAAATTCCAAGATAGGGTTGGAAATAAATTAAGAAGTAACTTAATAGTTGAAGATTGATGACAAATACTAGCCTATATCTAGAAACTCTCTCCTTTTTTTTCTAATTGAATAAATGTATATGGATATATGTGTGTGTATCAATATATATGTGTACACATATACATTTTTGTATATAATTACCATGAATAATTATTATTAAATTTAACAAAGCACTGTTAAGGCTACAATTTTAACAGAAAGGGCTGTTAATAAGTTTGAGGAAGCATTTGCTATATATACTTTAAATTAGTGGTGTCACATTCAAATAGAAACAGATCCCTATGGGTCATATATTGACTTAAAAAACCACATATTAACATTATTTATCTTGTATGTTCATATATTTTTGTTAAGCATTTCCCAATTATATTTTAATATGGTTCAGCCTTTTGTGGGCCTGCAGTTGGGCCAATGAGTTTGATATTTTTGCTCTAAATCATCCATGCTTATGGAAATAGAGCATGATGTAGTGGATGAAATAAAGAATGATGTAGTGGATGGAGGATTCCTTTGACTTGTGTTCAAGTTCTCTATTAACACAAACTAGTTGCATAATCATAGCAAGTAATTTCTCTCAGTGCCATAGGCAACTCTCTAACACTAAATTAAAAAAGAAAGAATTGCCAGTTGGTATCAGTGGAAAGTATTTCTACACCTGGATTTTCCCACACTGATGAATCATGGAACTGGACAAAAATAGATGGAAAAAAAAAGAAACCTAGCCAGTTAGATGATGTAGCCATAACTAGAAAAGTAGTGGCAGTTTTCCAAAGCATAGCCATAAAGCTTAGGAAATGTGGCAAAGTCCATTATAGCAAATCTTAACTCAAATCTTCACAGACAGTAGGGGTTATATGGGCATATAGCAACATTATTTTATATAACCCAAGATACAATGTCTGGGTCAGAAGTTTTCTGGGAAGAGATTTTGGATATCCCTTTCCTTGTTTGACTTCACTTTTCTGTCTCAAAATCCATGTACAAGGGTAAACTCAACAATGAAAAGGATTTTCAATTACAAACTTTCTAAATAAAAGTCTTTTCTCAAATGGTAAGAAATCTGAATGAAGACTGAATCTTCACCTTTAAGCCAAATTTTTGGAAAGTCCTTTTCGCTATCCCCTCATTCAAAAACAATAACAAGGTTAAAGGTTTACTTACTTGTCAATGCACACTTTAATTTTAAGTTGATAGTTTAATTCAGGAAATTTGACCAATAACCTATTAAAAAATCGACACAGTTTCTTAATACTCACATAAAAACAACTACATTGGAGGGCAACATAAGTCAAAGTCCCAAGATAAAGAAAAGTCTAGTTACATCATAAAATCCTTATTTCCAATGAATAAAATTTAACAAATTCTGTCCTCAAAAAAAATAAAGATTTTTCCAGCATCTTAATGCTGGGTGTTTGTGGTGTTTGTAGAGAAATCAAGAACTAAGGATTAGGGCATCCTGGTACAAGGAGGCAATGAAAATGTTTGTTAATAAAACGTCAAAAGTTGTTATAGAAACACGTACCACAGTTGAAATACTACTTATTAAATCTGAAACCCAAAGCCACATTAGCTGCATTTCTGCAGAGGGAAATTTTGAGAGTAGCAGGGCAAAACCCTAACCCACCTGCTGGGGACAAAAGTGTGAAATTAATACTCCCACTTACAAGCCCAAATGGTATCTGCTGCATGTCTGCAAGGTGACATTTTCTCCAACTTTCAATAGATTCTAAGGTTACGAGACTAACAATCAAGAGAAGGATAATTTGGGTAGCTAAAAGAAGACAACTCCAGTGGCCTTCAGGTTTTCACAACAACTAAGTACACATCCTTACTCTAAAAGTCAAAAGAGATCACTGGCTACCTCTCTAGTAGAAAACCCCCTCACCCTCAAGGGAATAAATGATACAAACTGAAGGCTAGGAAACAATCTGCACCATTTACTGATCTTTTGGAAATGGTGAATCTGCACCATTTACTGTCGTTTGGGGAAGGTGAAGATATTTTTGGAGAAACTGGAAATCCTGCCAACTGGCCTAGAATCAGAGGTATATACCTGGATGAATTTGAGGGAGGCCCATCCTTGCTCCTGACACTGATGTTAAATAGAAAGCCATATTCCAAAAGTTGTGGGTTACCTGGATCTACCCATCTAGAAATATAGAATGCCTTCTAGGTAACACTTCTGTCCCCACCCAAGAGTAGACAGACATGACCCACCTGACTTTAGTAGTGAACTGAACACCTGTCTTGATGACCAAGGGCCGATCAGGGTGCATAGGCATGCAGGGCTGCCGTTCTACAACAAAGGCACTGAAAGGAGAAAAGAGCAAAGGGAGAAGGAAGCAACTTAGACAATAGCCAAATTTTAAGTCCTCCTTTACTTCAGGTTGAATGAACTAGAAATAACTTTTCCTAGGAGATGAAATCCACAATACCTTTTCATTAAATTTCTAAAAAGCTCCACAATTCTCTCTTCCAGCATAGGTCGGTGTTGGACGATAGGGTCACCTTTGTAGGAGACTTTCTGCTGTAATTCCTCCAGTTTCTTTATCTGCTGACGGGTCTGGAGCTGAGATTCAGCTAAGGAAGTTATCCTGCAGACGATACCAATGACTCTAAGTTACACTCTGTGTGTGTATGTGTGTGTCGCTCATATGTGTAGAAGGTACAGGAAGATGAATTTTCAGGGAGGGAGAAAGGAAATGGCTAAAGAGTAATCCAGAATAAATACCATCTAAACACTTGCTGCACTAACTGCTAGGAACCCCCACTATTGAAGGGACTGTACTTATTTTGCAATTTAAAAAATGTAAAATCTTTGGAAATCTTTTATTTTGAAATCAAAGCTTGTATTAATAGGAAGCATTATGAAGCTGGCACTTAAAAATAATTTACAAAATTGAACACTGGGGTCCAGGGACAAAGGATTTGAGATTTCTCCCTTTTTAAACATATTCAGGAGAGATGACATGGGATAGTGGCAGAGGACAAGACCTGGGTTCATGCCCTGCCTCTGACCTATCTATGCTAGTGGATGACCACTTCACCTGTCTGACTTTCCTCATCTGTAAAATAGGAATAATAACAGCACCTCCCTCCCAGGGTAGTTGTGAGGATCAAATGAAGTAATAATTGTAAATCACTTTGAAAACTTAAAATACTTTATCAACACAGGCTGTTATTATTATTATAATAGATGTTTCCATATCAGTAGTTCTTTAGAGATATGAAGCCATCTATCAAAACAACAAATTCACTTTTCTGAGAAGTGCAAATATATGCGAACAGATGAGGGAAAAGGTCAGCACAGCTGATTTCAATTTGATGTCAGCAAATTAGTGGATAAAACAAAGAACACAAGCTGCTAATAGCATTCATTTCAGTGTTTTCTTTCAAATAAAAGGGTCTTAAAACAGCCAAAGACACAGAGGAGGAAGGCAAGGCAACCCTAAGAATTACTGAGCTTCCCACAAGGTACTTAGCTCTCCATCTCTAGTATTTGTTCTTTCTCTTCCTAATATTTTGTCTCTTTCTGATAAAAGAATTTTAAAAAACTTTAGTTGATCACAAAGTTAAATCCTTGTGGGTATTTATTTTTCTGAAAATGGGCATTCTTGTCTAACCCAGGCTGGAAGTGCAATAGCCATTCAACAGTCTGACCCCAATGATGACAGCACAAAGCTTGTACCTGTTCCACTTCTAACCCTTTCTGATGGCCCTCTTGCTGCTGGAGGTTCACCACAGACTGACTTAGTAAAGACTTCTGATGATGATTGTTGTTCAAAACTTCTGATTTTAATCAATCCATCAGCCTCAGCAGTAGCTTCCCCAGTAGTTCTAGGCCTACCCCTACACTCAGCATAAATTTGTGTACTTAAAAAATTCTCAGGTTTAGTATCTAGTGTTAATCCATGGCTTGGGCCTACAGCTTTGACTATATTCACAATCATAACAGCTCTAGGAAAAAAGGAAAAAAAGTCTTCTTTATCCTTTACCAGTTTTCTAGGCGATCTAGGCAGATGTTGGGAGGGCCACCAATACAAGCAATTTGTTGTCTCCTCTTCCAGTCAGCCAGTTCTTCATCTGTAAGAGTCTTCTGCACATACTCCATGGCTGAAAGAAGGCCTGCTAATTCACTCACAATTCCCTGTTTGGAAACCAGAACAAAAATGAGAGAAGTTCTAATGCAGATTTAAATTATCCTCTACAGTCAGGGCAAAATAAGGAAGTTGGGAAAAGTGGGAAAAGAGATGCCATGATATAACAAAGGAGTGTATATGTGACAAGGATCAGGGGAAAGTGTCTAGTTCTCCTACCCTCCGCATCTGGTCAAGGGCAGTCAGCATCTGTTCCAGCTGCTGCATCTTTTGCCTAGTCACTGACTGGTTGTTTCCATTTAGATCTTGCATGTCTGTTAAGGAAAGGTAAATCATTAATTTACCAGGAGATAGACTCTAAAGAGCCCTTAGTCTCAAGCACCAATATTCCAGAGCCTAGGAGTAGTTTATCCTCTCCTCAACACAGACTCCGCTTCCCTACTTCCCCTAACCCCTGTAAAATGAACTGTCACTTTTTACAGAGGATTTTCCCTTCTAATACATTACTCTAATATCTACGTGCCTCCTTGACTTTTCAGGGTCTTGTAGTTGAAATCAAAGTCATCCTGAAGATTTTCCACCACTTTCATCTTCTGTTCCAGATCCTGTAAAACATCCCATATAAGAATCCTTTTTTTCTGGGGAGAAGGGAAGGATGGAGGAGAAAGAAAGAAATCTGTTCCTAGAGGAAACTAAAATGAACATATACCCTTTAAGTAAGGCATATAGAGACTGAGGTGTCATGCACAGAATTCTGATGGAATGGTGCCTTGGAAGGCCAGCCTCATTTACCTGTACTCGTTTCCTCACATCCTGCAAGTGTTGTTCTAGCATCTGTTGTTTTTCTGTCACCACAGCAGCTGTGGGGTGGTTGGCTTGCCCTCCTTGCTGCCATAAAAATAACAAACATGTAAGTATAGGAACAAAACATAAAATCACACAACCCAATTTTGGCATCCCCCTGAAATGCTTCTACCAGCAGAAAATTGAAGCACAGAAGCCTGGAACTGCAGCCAGCAGCCAAGAGTTCCCAGTGCTCCCTGGGTAGTATCAGACCGCGTGTCAGCAATGATGATATCCAACAAAATCAACAATAAACTTCTGGAAAACTTTGTCAAAGGCATCCTCGTCTGGATAAGGGAATTGTTTTCTTCATTTGTATCTTTGTAACTCTATACCCAGCAGGGTGCTTAGCCTATATGAGATGCTTAGTAAATATTTGTTGAAGGAATAAAACAGATGTTTCCTGCCCTTAAAACTTTATATTCTAAGATGTGTAAAGAAAAAGAAGTTAACAAAGGGAGCTTACCAAAAGAACTGAAGAATGCAGAAATTGAGTACCTATTAAATTGCCAATAGAAGATAAATATAAACTATTTTGTCATAATGGCAGAACCAACACCCAGGGGAGATTGATAAATTGAAAAGACTAAAGGCCAAATTAAGTGTTGGTTTTTGTTTTTGTTTGTTTTTTTTAATCAGGAAAAGAAACATGACACTCTTCTGTGACATGACAAATTAAGACAGTTATCCATAAAGCTGAAAATGAGCCACAGATTTTCTCTATTTGAATAAAGACACAACTGGATACACAAGGAACATTGCTATTTTCTTATACTTGGTATTCCTATCATAAATTAGAAGTTTCAAAAAATCTCTTTATACTATAGAATAATCCAACACCAGAACAGGGAGCACACTAGTGTCTTAGCCAATTGGCACTATATTCCAACCAAACAGACTATGCAGATTTAAGGTTTCATTCTTCATATGGGCCAATTTAGATCACACTATTCCAAGATAACTTATGAAGAGTGGCTGCATGAGTGTTGATACCTCAATGTAAACCTATTTTGACTATCAGAAAATACCCAGAATATGCAATCAACAATGTATAAGGATTATTAAATTAGTACAAGAAAGAGAGCACATTATCAAATATTTTTCTGCTCTTGTCCATGTCTCACCTGGGCAGCTGTGGCTGCTGTCTGAAGGAGTCGAGACTCCTCCCACAGGCACCGAGCCACAATCCTGGCAATCTCCATTGGTTTTTCAAGATATCTGCTCTATAATGAGGGATAGGGAAACAGAAAAGAAGGAAAAAGATGCAATCAGATAAAAAAAACCCCAAACAAACAGCATAGGCTATTCACTTTTTTCCTTTTTAAATTCCACAGTAGGAATACTCCTATTATCTCATTTTCACAAACTACTTTATATTTTTATCTTTGCATACTGAGTCTAGCTCGGTGTTTTGCACATACTAAGTACATAATGTTTGTGGAATTGAACAATGAGGTCACATATCCATAAGGTCATGCAATCCCCTCAATCGTGACAGAACATATGCCTCAAAATGGGACTGGGGGAAGGGGGAAAGATTGAGACATGAGTTGTGGTTGTGTTCTATTTTTTCAAAAGAAAAGGAGAACAGCTTAAGTTCATGGACATAATCTGCTAACTTGGCTTCATTAGGAGATTGTTCATGTTAACATCACACTTCCCAGTGACACAGGAAAAGCTATGCTCCTGTGATAGAGCTACCTATTAACAATGTAAGTTGCCATTCAAAGTGCAACATGAGATGGCCTAAGAGTTCCAAGAAGATAAGACTAATGCATCAAGAACTGAGATTTGAAAGAAAATCATATTTCCTCTTGTTATTCAAATAGACAAACCTCCTTTCTAGTTGTATTCTGGTTATTTTGACAAAAAGCAAGTGGAGTAATATTCTCAAAGATGGGGGAAAGCTGTTGGGCCTATCCTAAAGGTCAAATTTCTTTTCATCTTAGATTTCCTGCCCTACCTGCAGGAACTGCTTGATTCTTCGCAGGTTGTGTTGATAAAGCACATTTGATTCCTGAAGGAAACGACTGTACTGTTGATCAATCTCACCCAAGAGGTTGTGGAAGACCAAGGTGGCATGTGATTCTTTACTGGCAGCATATGCCCTAGAAGGAAGAATGGAATAAGTGAACGATCCAAAAAAACACAAAACTTTCCAGGGGTTCACTTAAAAAGAAAACCATCCCCAAGAGAAAATAAACAAAGAGCCACTACTATAATCCTAGAGTGGTTCTTATAGATTCCATCTCATGTTCACACTGAAAACAAGTGTTTGCATGCCACTGACTACTCTCATCTACTAAATGATCTCTTTAGTTTGTTTTAAACATATAATCAATTCTACATAGAATTATCTACAACAAAGTTTTTATTTAGTTCCTGGATGATTTTCTCTTGTCTTCCAATAAAGTCCTGAGTTATTTGTCTTTATTCCATCCTATCTTGTCAGTGAGAAAGCAAGCTGATGGTAACATAAATTTAAGCCAAAAAATATGCTATTAAAAAAATGTTCCTATTTTATAGTTAATTAGAAAAGACTTATTTCTCTACCACTGAACTTTCTATGACGCCTATATTGAACTCAACCCATGAACCCACTATATGTCCCTTATCCATTATTTTTTTAACAAGGTTTTTAAATTTAAGTTTTCTGTTTCTCAGTTACCTGATATGACAAATAATAGGATTTTTCTTTTCTTTTCTTTTTTTTTTTTAAGAGCACGAACAATTGATGCAATAACAAAGTCTAAGAACACTTGCAAGGTATAAGTTGGTGGTGAGGAAACACCATATATGCCACCATATGCATCACATTTTTTCCCAAAAGTCAAGTAGTTCTATATAATTTTGTTTCATTTACTTTTGATTTTTTAATGTGTCCGTTTTTTCCAATTACATTGTTGAAGCTTATTTCACTCTTGATTGGTTCATATAGATCTTTCTAGGCTTTTTTGAATTCATCACACATAATACTTTTTATAGCACAATAATATTACATTACATTCATATAACACAATTTATTTAGTTATTCCCCATTCAATGTGCAGCTACTTTGTTTCTAATTCTTAATCATAACAAAAAAATGGTGCCATAAATATTTTGGATCATATGAGGAATTACTTCTAATTGATAATTTCTTTGCAGCATAACCCCATTAATGGACTTTCTGGTTCAAAGGGTTTGTGTATGGACTAAAATATCCATTTGCGTAACACCAAATTTGTTTTCTAAAATGAGAGTACTATTTCACAGTACCACCAACAATTGATTAATGTGCCTATCTTTACACTTACCCACCAATATTAACTGTTGTCTTTTTTTTTTTTTTTTTTTTTTTTTTTTTTTTGCCAATGTACAGGGTTAAAAGTGAAATATCAGAGTTATTTTGATTTAGATGTCAATCTATTAGTGATCTGGGGCATTTTTTCATATGGTTGTGAGTTGTGAGTACTTTGTAATTCTTTTGGGAATTATATGTTCATATCCTCTGATCATTTATCTACTGAGGAATGGCTGAGTCATATATATTTATTGTTTCTATATCTTTATCAGAGAAATTTTACTCAGAGATTTTTTTCCCCATTTAATCCCTTATCTTAGATGCACTAACGTTGTATGTGCCGAAGTTTTTCAGTTTCAAGAAATCAAAATTATCTATTTTATCTTTTAAGACTGTCTCGCTCATTTTGTTAAGAATATATCTCTTAGAGCACTATGGATCACAACATAGCACTTTCACTCTTTGTTGTTATTTGCTTGCATTTTGTTTTCTTTCTCATTTTTTTTCATTTTTGATCTGATTTTTCTTGTGAAGCATGATTTTGTGGAAACATGTATAGAAGAATTGCACATGTTTAACATATACTGGATTATTTGCTGTTTAAGGGAAGGGTTTAAAGGAAGGGAGGTAAAAAAATCTGGACACAAGGTTTTGCAGGGGTGAATGCTGAAAATTATCCATGCATATATTTTGAAAATAAAAAACTAATTAAATTTAAAAATACATCTCTTACCCACAGCTGTGAGAAGTACATAATCTGTTTCTCTTCTAATTTTTTAATAGTATAATCTTTAATATTATGGTCACATATTCACTGAAAAGGTACAGTGGATTGTGGTGTAAAGTATTTGTCTAATCTTAATTTCTATAAGACCTCTTTCCATTCAAATAGGGAGTTTTCCCCTAACTTCTATAGTCTGATTTAATGATCTAGCTTCCTTTAAACAAAACAAAAAACTAATACCAGAGGGTTTTGATTGCTATTGCTTTATAATTATATTTATTAAATATTTATAATTACATTTAAAGTCTGGAAATGCTTCATTCTTACTTCTTTCCACCATTTCTTTTCACAGTCTAGATCTTTTGTTTTTCTAAATTAATTTTACTATTATTCTGTAAAGTATTTTCTTGGTAATTTAACTAGGATAGCATTAAAAATGTAAATTAATTTTGGTAATATCGTAATTTTTATTATATTAGTACAGCCTACTCATAATCACTGACTATTCCTCCAGCTATTTAGCTTATTGTTTAATTCTTTAAATGTTTTATAATTGAATCTATAAAAGTCTTTAGTGTGCCCCTTTTTTTTTTCAAACACTTATTATTTATTTAAAACATTCTCTCAACATTTCTTTCAATTCAATACAAGACCCAACTTTTTAGGAGGGAGCCACCCAATTCTATAAAAAAAGACTTACCAGTCCTGGCTCTCTATCCAGGGAGCCAGGAATTGCCGAAGCTCCATGGGAAAGCTGTCACTATACAACTGGTGAAGCTGCTCCAAGTACCTCGTGTCAAGCTGCTGCAGCTGATTCCATTGTGCCATCTTGCTGGAGTCTAGGTAAGTCAACTACAAATCAAGAGGCACATATGCTTGGTATGAATCCTGAGACAATTACTGAAGGGAACTACAGGACCATTTTTCAGAAGTAGCCAGCTTACCTATTCTATACATAACTCAAGAGCATAATAAGGAAAGAGAGTATACTTTTTTTTGCTAAGGCAATTGGGGTTAAGTGACTTGCCAGGGACAGCTAGGAAGTGTTAAGCATCTGAGGTCAAATTTGAACTCAAGTCCTCCTGACTTCAGGGCTGGTGCTCTATCCACTACATCAACTAGCTGCCCCTGATAATATACTTTTGAAAGAGAAGTCCATTCATTACTTGGCTCCATCTAAGTGCTACAAACAATGATTATGAGAGTCCTAGCTTTGTAAAATAATTGGGTTTCCACTTAATTGCAAGATAAACAATGTACACATTATACAAATTTATTGATCATTTAGTACAAACAAAATCAAGATTGTACTAATATAGTGATGGAATAAATGCAGAATAAAGACGGAAGTAGAAATCGAATTCTTTTTTAAATGTAATTGTTCATCCATTCAAAATAACTGTCGATAGTACAAAATATTTGGGAATATATCTACCAAAGGAAAGTCAGGAATTATATGAGCAAAATTACAAAACACTTGCCACAAAAATAAAGTCAGATTTAAATAATTGGAAAGACATAAAGTGTTCTTGGATAGGCCGAGCGAATATAATCAAGATGGCAACACTCACTAAACTAATCTATTTATTTAGTGCTATACCAATCAGACTCCCAAGAAACTATTTTAATGACCTAGAAAAAATAACACCAAAATTCATATGGAAGAATAAAAGATTGAGAATTTCAAGAGAATTATTGAAAAAAAAAATCAAATGAAGGTGCCCTAGCTGTCACCAAAACCATTTGGTATTGGCTAAGAAATAGACTAGTTGATCAGTGGAATAGGTTAGGTTCACAGGACAAGATAGAGAATAAAAATAGCAATCTAGTGTTTGACAAATCCAAAGATCCCAACTTTTGGGATAAGAATTCATTATTTGACAAAAACTGCTGGGAAAACTGGAAATTAGTATGGCAGAAATTAGATATGGATCCACACTTAACACCACATACTAAGATAAGATCAAAATGGGTCCATGATTTAGGCATAAAGAACAAGATTATAAATAAATTAGAGGAACATAGGATAGCTTACCTCTCAGACTTGTGTAGGAGGAAGGAATTTGTGACCAAAGGAGAATTAGAGATCATTATTGATCACAAAATAGAAAATTGTTATTATATCAAATTAAAAAGTTTTGTACAAACAAAACTAATGCAAACAAGATTAGAAGGGAAGTAACAAATTGGGAAAACATTTTTACAGTTAAAGGTTCTGATAAAGGCCTCATCTCCAAAATATACAGAGAATTGACTCTAATTTATAAGAAATCAAGCCATTCTCCAATTGATAAATGGTCAAAGGATATGAACAGACAATTCTCAGATGATGAAATTGAAACTACTTCCAGTCATATGAAAGAGTGTTCCAAATCACTATTGATCAGAGAAATGCAAATTAAGACAACTCTGAGATACCACTATACAACTGTCAGATTGGCTAAGATGACAGGAACAAATAATGATGAATGTTGGAGGGGATGTGGGAAAACTGGGATACTGATGCATTGTGGGTGGAGTTGTGAAAGATTCCAACCATTCTGGAGAGCAATCTGGAATTATGCCCCAAAAGTTATCAAACTGTGCATACCCTTTGATCCAACAGTGCTACTACTGGGCTTATATCCCAAAGAAATACTAAAGAAGGGAAAGGGACCTGTATGTGCCAAAATGTTTGTGGCAGCCCTTTTTGTAGTGGCTAGAAACTGGAAAATGAATGGATGTCCATCAATTGGAGAATGGTTGGGTAAATTATGGAATATGGATGTTATGGAATATTATTGTTCTGTAAGAAATGACCAGCATGATGAATACAGAGAGGCTTGGAGAGACTTACATCAACTGATGCTGAGTGAAATGAGCAGAACTAGGAGATCATTATACACTTCAACAACAATACTGTATGAGGATGTATTCTGATGGAAGTGGATATTTTCAACATAGAGAAGAGCTAATCTAGTTCCAATTGATCAATGATAGACAGAATCAGCTCTACCCAGAGAAGGAACACTGGGAAATGAGTGTAAACTGTTTGCATTTTTTTGTTTTTCTTCCCAGGTTATTTTTACCTTCCGAATCCAATTCTTCCTGTGCAACAACAACAAAATTCGGTTCTGCACATATATATTGTATCTAGGATATGCTATAACATATTTAATATGTATGGGAATGCCTGCCATCTAGGGGAGGGGGTGCAGGGAAGGAGGGGAAAATTTGGAACAGAAGGAAGTACAAGGGATAATGTTGTAAAAAATTACTTATGCATATGTACTGTCAAAATGTTATAATTATAAAATTATTTTTAAAAAAAGAATTTAAAAAAATTTTTAAATGTAATTGTTCAAAAATTTTTGTAATTTAATTTTTTTTTTCAATTATCAAACATGTACTTTAATTTTCTCCCTCAAATCTCTCCTCCAGAGGGAAAGAAAAGTCAAGGAAAAAAACTCTTTTTAACAAATATGCATACTCAAGCAAAACAAATTCTCATACTGGTTACATCCACAAATCTATGTCTCGTTTTGCATATTTAGGTTGAATTCAATTTAAATATTATCTATTGATGGAGTATTTAAATACATGGAATGAGATTTTCAGAAAACCAAGCCTGTCCCAGATTCCAGAAAACCTGAATGAAATCTTTAGGTCTGAGAGGCCAATTTGGCATATCATAATTTGTTTTAAACCTCTGTCAGGCTAACTTGGATTATGAAAATGGAAACTCAGATGAGACCATTTCAAATAAGCAGCTGCAAAAGAGTAATGACTAATAGTGCCTCCTAGTTATTCAACAGTTCAACAATCTATGATTGTGTTGGTGTGGGTGTTATCTCTACTAACGCTGTTCTCAACCTTGTTAATCCTCAACACATGGTCTTCATGATTTGCTACAGCTACAATATACATCACTTTGCAGCCAAACGGGTAATGAGCCTTCTGAAATTAGACAGGTTCAGACTAAAGAAATGTAATATGCTTGGATCACTTGCTGTCTAGGGGATGGGGGAGATAAGAAGGGAGGGAGAAAAATTTGGAACACAAGATTTTGCAAGGGTGGATGTTGAAAACTATCTTAGCACATATTTTGAAAAATAAAAAGCGATTTTTAAAAAATTTTATTTATAAGGTTTTTTGACAGTATATATGCATGAGTAATTTTTTTTATAACATTATCCCTTGTATTCATTTTTCCAAATTATCCCCTCCCTCCCTCCTCTAGATAACAGGTAATCCCATACATTTTACATATGTTACAATATAACCTAGATACAATATATGTGTGTAAATCCCATTTTCTTGTAGTATTAGATTCCGAAGGTATAAGTAACCTGGGTAGATAGACAGTAGTGCTAACAATTTACATTCACTTCCTAGTGTTCCTTCTCTGGGTGTAGTTGTTTCTGTCCATCATTGATCAACTGGAAGTGAGTTGGATCTTCTTTATGTTGAAGATACTCACTTCCATCAGAATACATCTTCATATAACATTGAAGTGTACAGCGATTTTCTGGTTCTATTCATTTCAATCAGCATCAATTGATGTAAGTCTCTCCAAGCCTCTCTGTATTCCTCCTGCTGGTCTTTTCTTACAGAGCAATAATATTCCATAACCTTAATATACTACAATTTACCCAACCATTCTCCAATTGATGGACATCCATTCAACTTCCAGTTTCTAGCCACTACGAAAAGAGCTGCCACAAACATTTTGGCACATACATGTCCCTTTCCCCTCCTCAGTATTTCTTTAGGATATAAGCCCAATAAAAGCTATTATTTTTTAAAAAATAATTTGGATGCTCTCTCTATATATTAAAAATAAATTTAAATTGTGGATAAGGTGTTGTTTGTCCTGCAGGGGAAGAGCTGGCTCATTTTTGTGATCCACTTAATTTTTTCCCCCTAAGAGTAGAAATAAACTTTTTATTTATAATGAAAAAAGAGGAAGAAAAAAAAAAGAAAAAGTGCATAGCAGAGAAAAAAAAAAAAACAAAGAAGGAAGCAAAGCTGAGCATCTTGCAAAACAATGTATAGTATTTATTACATATTCTTGAAATGGAAATTTATTGTTTATATTGATTCCTCTCATGATCCACTGTGTAATTTTTTTTCTCATTTTGTTTTTAAGTTTAAAATTTTTAAAAATAAACAAACAAAAGAAGTGTTCCCATTATCTTTAGCTCTTCAGAGGCAGTGGTATTCTACATCTTCAATGCCATACAACAACTATGGAGTCAATGAAAAAGCTCAATTCCCTGAAAGCAATCCAAGCTCCTTTTCCACCTCTTGGTTACTTTGGGATACAGCTCACTGTCTATACTATTGTACTGACTGGCCAGACATACAAATTTCTAGACAAGTTTTATAGAGTGTTCATTCAAATGTAGGGTTTAAATTTGGACAACAAATGTTCTTCATTCTTCATTTGCTTGCTCTTGATTCCATTTTGTAATTGTCTCTATTCTGTACCATCATCACCATTTTGCTTCCTTCTAATGTCTATAAAAATGATCTGTCAGCCCTCATTCAAGGTTTTTTGGCTGAGCAGGCTGAGAAGCTAAAAGACTCCTTTTGGTGATTATTGTTAGCTTTACCAATAAACTAACTGTTTTGTGCCTCAGTCTACCTTATTGTCAATTGTGATAAGTCAAATAACTTTGAATGATTCCAGATCTCTTTCAGAGGTTCTGCAATATTTTGGAGCTTAATGGGATCTGTAAAAAGTCATTTGCCAACAAGAGTTTCTGGAGGACTTCATCATGCATACACCCAACAGTGTTTCTATTGTGCTTATATCCCAAAGAGATCTTAAAGGAAGGAAAGGGACCCACATGTGCAAAAATGTTTGTGGCAGCCCTCTTTATAGTGGCAAGAAACTGGAAACTGAGTGGATGCCCATCAGTTGGAGAATGGCTAAATAAATTATGGTATATGAATGTTATGGAATATTATTGTTCTGTAAGAAATGACCAGCAGGATGAATACAGAGAGGCTTGGAGAGACTTACATCAACTGATGCTGAGTGAAATGAGCAGGACCAGGAAATCATTATATACTTCAACAACAATACTATATGATGATCAATTCTGATGGCCGTGGCCCTCTTCAACAATGAGATGACACAAATCAGTTCCAATAGGGCAGTAATGAACTGAATCAGCTACAACCAGCGAAAGAACTCTAGGAAACCGAGATCAAATCTGGTCTCAGACACTTAACACTTCCTAGCTGTGTGACCCTGGGCAAGTCACTTAACCCCAGCCTCAAAAAAAAAAAAAAAAAAAAAAAAAAAAAAAAAAAAAAAGAATAATTGGTTTAAAGGATCATATATCTGACAGTTTGGAACACTGGTAATGCTCTGAACCTCCTTTTTCAAGGAAGCATTTATGAAATATGCTTAGAGGCAGCTATAAACTAATTAAAGTCTAAATTGGATCTGTATAGTAAAACACCATTAAAATTGCAGCTGCACTGAACAGGGGCTGGGGGGGGGGGAAGGTAGCTTTCTTAACTATTTAGCTACTAAGGATCCTATTAGAATCTTTTTTCTAGAAAGCTAGATTTTAAATTTAATACCAATAGTACAAGATCTCAGAGTGGGAAAGGCCTAAGGAATGAAATAAGTACTGTCAGTCTGTAGCCTGCTGCTGTGAGAGTCCCACAAATATAATTTTTGAAATTTTATTTTTTGAAATATAATACCATATAGTTTAAAGAGTGAAAATAGCTCTGAGGTTGATATCAAAAGACCCAAGTTCTGACTAAATTTTATTTCAGACTCTACCTCTGTGACCTTGGACAAGATACCTACAAAAAAAGGGTTGTTCCAGTCAAAAAGGTTGGTCTCAAGTATTCTTTCCAACTCTAATCCTATGACATTGTAACTTAGAATTCCAGATCCTCAATTAAAATTTAGTCACCTTTCTCCTATAACTTAGCACTTTCTCCATATACTTTGGGAAACTTGTGCCCTTCCTCTTCTGTAAGGACCTTGAGCCATATAAATTCTGCTTGCACAATAATTACATCTAGAGTTTAAATGGACTGACATGTCTGCAGGAACAGTCAAAAAGAATGTCCTTAGCTTCAAGGCATTTATATTGAACTTAATAATAAAAAAAAAAAAAAAAGTCAAAATTCCATGGAGTCTTTGGTAATGGACCAGACTGTGTAGTGGATTTGTATCTATATGTCAGTGTTTTGGGAAACAGTATCAGCAAATCTGTGTAGCAAGCTATGATTTAATTCAGTAGTTATAACAATAATAATAAAAAATATTTATAAAGTACTTACTAAAAAATACTGGAAACATAAAAAATTTAAAAGGCAACAATGTCAACAGCAAGAGAGACAGCCCGAGTGGTCACTGAATTCCTTATCCAAGCATTTGCAATTATGGGTGTGCCACAAGAAATAAAAACAGATAATGGACCTGCATATAATTCTAAACATTTTGCACACTTTTGTGCAGAGCATAAGATTTTTTACACCCCACTGGCATACCTTTTAATCCTCAAGGTCAGGCAATAGTAGAGAGAAGAAACAGAGACATTAAGATACTCCTCCAAAAACAAAAGAAAGGGTGAGCCACAGGTAACCCTAGAGAACTTCTAAATTTAGTTTTCTATACCATTAATTTTTAAATTTTTGACAAAGATGCACTGGCTCCGGTAGACAGGTTTTATAACCCACCAGAAGGGCAGTGTCCAGTACGAGCAACTCCACTATCTTTAGATAATCGCCAAGTAATGTGGAGAGACCCAGAAAGTGGTGAATGGAAGGGACCAGATAGGTTAACTGCTTGGAGGAGAGGGTTTGCTTGTATTTCTTCAGATAGAGAAGGAATCAGATGGGTGCCAACGAGCTGTATTCGCCCTGTCCATTAGAGAGGCAGAAAAAGAGAAAAAGCTCAAAACAAAGGAGAAGACCTAAGAACAAAATCTGCAGGAATCAATGGATTCCCTAACATAAGATAAAACTGTTAAAGGACTTGAAAACCAGCAGGAATCATTGGATTCCCTAACACAAGATGAGACTATTGTAGGACTTTAAAACTTGCAGGAATTATTGGATTCCTGGCACATGAACTAATGGACAATGGATTCCTTTTGGACTATTTTTAGGACTTATGGATATGAATAATTCCTCATGTGTTATGTTACTATGTGTTTATGTAATTTATGTAATTATGTGTAATACTTCTCATACTGATGTTTTTATGTATTCCTGTTTCAAGTGAGCCCCTTCAGAAACCCGCTAATCTGATTTGATTTCCCATTTCCTTTGATGTTTTCATCTCCCTGAGAAGTCAGGGAGAGTATGACCACCCCTTTTTATGATGTTTTCACTTCTTTTTTTAGAAGTCAGGGAAGGAGTGATCACCTTCTTTTTTGGGGTTCTCACCTCCTTGAGAAATCAAGGAGGTCATGACCACCCTATGTTCTAAATCAAAAGAAAAGGGAAGATGTTAGGATTCTTACAATGTACTTATTCACTTAGTTCACACCTTTAAAGGCGTTCAAACCTTTAAAGGAGTTCGCTCATTGGTCCACAAGGAGCTCCCACAAGCCCATTCTCTAGGAGTATATAAAGAGTCAGGTTTCAGTGGGAAGAGAGTCAGAGTCTGAAGCGAGTCAAGGAGAGGACTTCCCAGGAGGACTTCAGGGAAGCTCAAGGAGATTCAGAGAGCCAGGATTCAGTGGATTCGCAAGTCCAGGAGATTCACAAATCTAAAGGAAAAACCTGCTCATGGACTTCTGGGAGATTCACAACTAGGATTGAATTCTGGGAAGCCCACAATCCCACTCTCAGAGGCAGAGTCTGATTCCCACACTCTAGGTCACAGTGGTCCTCAAACTTTTTAAATAGGGGGCCAGTTCACTGTCCCTCAGATTGTTGGAGGGCCGGACTATAGTAAAAACAAAAGCTCACACTGTCTCCGCCCCTCAGCCCATTTGCCATAACCTGGCTGGCCCCCATAAATGTCCTCAGTGGGCCACATCTGGCCCATACACAGGCTGTAGTTTGAGAATCCCTGCTCTAGGAGATTCAGAGTCAAGATTTCATTCCCATTTCAACCTTCATGCTGGCTGGAGGCTTTGGATTTAAAGGGAGCTAGAGTCTGAAACTGGCTGGAGACATTCTGACAAGAGCTCATCGGGGAACCAAAGAAAGAGAGAGGCCTCTAAGAAAGCTAGCCGAGCCCCAAATGAAGGAGACAAGACTTGTAGGACACAATAAAGGATCTGGATTTTAACTCCTGGATGGATTTGGGATTACTGAACTGAACTGAAACTAAGGCTACCTTCCAGAAGCTCCCCAAAGGATCTGCTCCCAGAGAAGGATTACAATTTAGAAAAGAAGAGAACGTTACAATGTCTGAAGTCAAATAACTTATAATATACTGAAATCTTACTCTAGCTGTCAATTCAATTCACTGAAGATGCAAACTGAAATCTGAGGTTTTCCTATCAGTTCCCCTTTCTTTATAAAAGGCACAGCAGTTATAACAATAACTCTTTTCAAAAAGAATTTCAGTTTCCAAAATTAAAGTAGTTTAGTTATCTGATTGCCTTTCTTATTTCCAATTCAGGAACATATTCTGGAAGAGATAGGATGGTACAATGGGAAAAGTACTGGATCTGAAGTCAGAGAATATGAGTTCCAATCCTTGTTCCAGGCACTTTTCACCTGAGTAGCTCTAGTCAAATGACAAGAGGGAAACTCTTTAAGCCTCAGTTTTTTCATCTGTATAAACAATAAAAGAGTGAAATCAGACAGCCTTTAGACCTTTCAAATATAAATGTTTAATCAAAAAATTCCTTTTATGTAGTTCTGGTTACCATTTATACATGGTAGCTTTTCACCATAGTGGCCACATTATATATTAATACTTTGTGTATAGTTTTTAAATGTCAGAGGAAGACACATTTTCTAACACATAACATGGGACTAAAAAAGAAAAGAGGGTTTTTTTCTGACTCAGTGATATCATTATTAGGTTAATAACCTCCAAAGATTATAGACAAAGGAAAAAAGTTCACATATTTTTAAAAAGTTATAGCACCACTTTTTGTCATAGCATCAAAGGGATAATGGCTAAAAAAAATTATAGTGTTTGATTATAACAAATATTCTCATGTGGTAAGAAGTGATAAAATGGGGAAATTCAAACAATCCCTAAAAGAAGCTGGGCCTTGATTTCCTCATCTTTTCATCCCTCCTCAAATTTCTCAGGGCTTTCCTTCCCTCCATTCTCTTAGCTGAGGATCCTATCTCATCATTTAAAGAAAAAAATTGAGGCCATTTGCTGTGAACTTTTCTCCCTCTTCCTCATCTCCTCTCAATATAGTGCCTTCTGCCACTATCTTTTCCTTCACCCTTATCTTAAATGATATACTGACCTTATTCCTTTATGAAGCTAACTCCTCTAATTATTCAAGTGATCCCATTCTACCCTCTCTCTTCCAATAGATTGCCCCACTGTCACTTCTCTTCATTTATTTTCAATTTCATGCTTTCTACTAGTTCATTTCCTACAAATAGGCCCATGTTTTCTCTAACTTGAAAAATCCCCTGATTTGATCCTCCCCTAACTATTGTCATGTATCTGTAGTTAAACTCTTTAAAAATGCCACCTATAATAAATTAATTTTTCAAAAGGAATTTCAGTCTCTAAAATATGTTAACATAAGCTAGTTATTCTCTGAGATCCCTCTTTCACTATTTTCAATCTTTCCCTACTTGTTCATTTCTTATTCCTAAAAAAGGCCATCTCCCCTTTCCCTAACTCTCTTCTTAACCCTTTATAATCTGGCTTCTACTGAAAGTCCTTATTTCACTCAAACTGGTCTCTCCAAAATTACTAATGATCTCTCAATTGCCAAATCTAATGGCTCCTTTTCAATCCTCAAAAAACATCTCTGCAATCTTTGACACTATCAATCACTTTCTTTCTCAATATATTTTTTTCTCTCTAGAAATGTAAGCTATTACTCTCTGCTGGTTTTCTGTCAACCTATATAACCACACCTTCTCTATCTCCTTTACTGAATCTTCCTCCAGATCATGCCCTCTAACTACTGGTTTTCTTCCTGGTTCTTGTCCTGGACCGCCTTCTCCTCTCCCTCTATATTATTTCACTTGGTGAATTCATCAGCTTCCATCTCTATGCTCATGGTTTTCAAATCTCACTATCTTACCCCTTCAAATTGTCTAACCTCCAATCATGCATTTCCAACTGCCTTTCATACATCTCAAACTAGATTTCCAGTAGACATCCAGTAGACTGGATTCTGCCAAAATGTTGCTTAAACTGAAGAATTCTATTATTATAAAAATATTGAGAATCAGTGCTCTACAAAGTCCAAATAGAGAACTTTTAAAATGTTCAGTTATGCTGTTGAATAAGACCTAATACTAAGGCTTTCCTCTCTGACTCAAGGCCTGATAATCTCAGGTTGACCCACTGCCTTTTTCTAGGTAAGCACCCATTCTCCACATTCATCACAGCCACATATAAGCATCTTATTACCATTTTGTTCTAAATTACAGCATCTTCTACACTCTTCATATTAATGAATCAGGATGGGAGAAATGGAAAACAAGGGTCTACAGTAAGCTAAAATACTAAATCACTCACAAAGATCATTTCTAATTGGCCTCAATTCCTAGGGATTTCTCCCTCAGGAATTAGCCATACAGTGATTAGGAATACCTATATTTTAAGACAGAGCAGAGCAGTCAATTTTCCAGTATATATACTGAATTCCTTTCTATATATGAGGAAGGCCTAGTTTGAGGAGACAGAGATGCCAGTTCTAGAATACAAACTGGACTCCCACACATTCACAACTTTATCCTTTAGAGTAGCCATTTGTAATTAGACTTGAAGATAACTGAGAGCCCAAATAAAAGTGAAAAGACTAGATCTTAAAAAAACAAAAACAAAAACAAAACTATTTTGTTTGTACTGGTATTGAGAACTTCTGAGCTTTGTTAGACTGAAAGCCTCATTTAACAGGTAAATTTGAAAATAATGCTTTAAAAAAAAGCGCCCTTTCCTAGGGTGATAAATGTGAGAAAAATGGACTGACTAGGGGGGAGAGAGTAGGCCCAACTTTAATACATGCTGTTATAGCATCTGAAAACACTTAAACATCAAAACACCTTGGAAATCAACATTTCTAATATATCCTGGATTTTTGGGAATAGGGTATGTAATACAAAATAAGAACAATAATGATACCAGCAGTTAGATAATATAATGGATAGAGAGCAGAAACTAGGAAGACTCCTTTTCCTGAATTCAAATCTGGCCTCAGAAACTTACTAGCTGTGTGGTTCTGGGCAAGTCACTTTACCTCAATTTCCTCACTTGTTAAATAAGCTGCAGAAGAAAATGGCAAACCGCTCTAAGTATCTTTGCCAAGAAATTCCTAAATGAGATCACACAGTGTCAGACACAACTGAAATGGCTATATGAAGGATCAATAACTTCAAAGATTGTAAAGGCCATCATTCAGAATTTTTTCAACTTGTAGGAAAACATTTTTTTATGCAGCAATTCATAAAAATCTATTACCATTTATAGTTGATCAATGATGGACAGAAATAACTATACCCAGAGAAGGAACACTGGGAAGCGAATGTAAATTGTAAGCACTACTGTCTATGTACCCAGGTTACTTATACCTTCAGAAGCTAATAATTAATGTGCAACAAGAAAATGGTATTTACACACATATATTGTATCTAGGTTATATTGTAACATATGTAAAATGTATGGGATTACCTGCCATGGGGGGAGGGAGTGGAGGGAGGGAGGGGATAATTTGGAAAAATGAATAAAAAATTTAAAAAAATTTTAAAAAAATCTATTACCATTTATAAAAAATTTTCAAAAGTAAAGATTTTTGAGTCTAAATATTTAGGATAAAAATTAAAGATGTGTTGATGTAAATACAGTAATGGAAATATATTAATACATACATATAAGATGAATAATATGATTTAAAGTCAGAAAACAACTGTTTGGTTAGAAAGATGGCTCAGATATCTAAGGGAACTTCCATTTCAATTAACTGTTATTCTCCCAAATTTTTATTACATCCTGATAAAGTGTGCTAACTTGTTAGAAGATTAGAATACAGAGGAAGCGGGAAAGGTAGGAAGTATAGTTTTTGACAACACACTCAAATTCTCTCTGAATCCAATTCTTCAAAACCTTCCTCTCCCAGAAGTGGGGAAAGAGGGTAGTACTTAAGGGGGTGGGTTGAAAAGGAGAGATGGTCTTGATGTATGGTAGGCACAATCCGTCCCCCCACTTTGCCTAATGACAAGGTTGTGAGGTCTTATCAGGACCCCACAGATTCTACCTTTATGTTGCTGTCTGGTTTCCATCCAGAAATAGAGAATGAATTACTCTCAACTTACAGTAATTATAGGAGGCGGAGACTACCAGGAATTTGAACAGCAAGGAGGAAGGAAAACCCACTGTTCTACTTTACAAGTGACAATCAGGATCAAAAACCTACCAGAAGAAACAATATCCAGCCCCTCCCTTGTATATCTGTTATGTTTGAGGGGCTTAAAGCCCTTTTTCTTTGGAATACTTAAATTGCCAAGCAAGGGAAAAGATCACTAACCTGCACTTTATTTTTAATTCAACAGCCCAGAAGATTCAAAGGCAACCCGTCTAATTCCCTTCAGGATCAGTTCCAAAAGTAACAAAGCAAGACAATTTGAGCAAGAAAGAAAAGACGAGCCAATAGTTTTTACCCAATGCTTCCAACTACAAAAGCAGATTTTCCACTCCCCACAGACATAGAACTTAGCAAAACTTTAAGGCAGAGATTCTTTGCTACTTATTAGAATAATTAGTACCACTACTCAGAAGGGCAAAAGAGTCTTAATCATGGGATAGGTCCCAGGTAAACTGGTCTTTTCAGATTTGCTACCTTTCTCCAACTTTGACTACAAGTATTTAGTATCTTCATGTTTTCCCATTGCTTCTTCCCTAGGCAAGGATTCACCCTCCACATCCCTTCCTTTTTGCATCTAAATTTACTTGCCTAAAGTTTCACTCCTACAAAACCCTGAGTTTCTGAAACAGAAGAAAAAATACTGGATAGTCAAAGGACCTGGGTTCAATTGTGATTCTGCTACCTGGCCAACTTTTTGACTCTGAACAAGTTACTTCACTTCAATAAACTCTAAGTTCTTCATCTGTCAAATGAAGAGGTCGAACCAAGTATTTCTATAGTTCCTCTAAATCTATATTCCCTGTGACTAGCTAAGGTATTGAGTTATCTCTGGTGCTGCTGCTCTCACAACTGCAATATAATGAAAAATTCTGAGAACTTCTATCACTAATGGAAGAAATATGAGGGTAAGGGTTTAATTGAGAAAGCCTTCCTTAGAAGAATTAAAAAATTGAGGAATATTCAAAGTGAGGAACCCAACCAGGTGAAATTTGATAGGATTAAGTGTAGTGTCTTATGTTTTCACTCTACAAAAATTAGTTCTGCACTTACAGGTAGACTGACCTGAGAAGCAGTTTAGAGGCAGAAACCTGAGAGTTTTCACTGATCACAAGTTTAATACAAGTCAACTCCTTTTCTCTCTCTGGCTCCCCTCAATCTTTGACTATATTTTAAGTCAACAAGTAGTTGCTGACTTCATTAAAAGGTCTTAGTGTAATTTCAAGCTATTAAATGGTATTGTCCAAATTAATGGAGGTTTCATTTATTTTGCTATCAGACAGGATTCAGAGTAATCCGTTTAGTTCTATGTTTTATCTTAATTAAGATGAACACTGACAAACTAAAGTATGTCATGGAGGGAAATCAAAGCAGCAAGATCTCTAGAAATCATTTCATGTGGGACAGTTGAAGAAATTAGTGATGTTTAGGCTCATAGGAAAAAAACTTAGATGGAAGAAGAGAATGTCAGAATTGAAGACTAGGAACTATTTTCATTAACTAAAGATTGATCAAGGGAAAGGAAAAGATTTTTTCCTAAGTTGCTTGAAGAGTAAAAGCAAGACAAGTAAGTGGGCAAACATTACATAGAAGCAGACTCTAGCTTAATATAGCCCTCCTAAATGGAATGGGTTATCTTCCAAAAAAGATCCAAACAAGCAAATTCTAGAGAGCCATTTCTCAGAGATATCATGGAAGTAGTTCCAGCACTATCTAAGGGATTTGTTTGTAGGATCAAAAACAGATCCAGATCAAAGAGCAGGAAAAGCCATTGGGTCACTTAGAACCTAACCTAATTACTTTATAAATGAGAAATATGTGGGATATTTAGGAATTGCCCTAATTCATAGAGAACTGTAATCTATCTACAAAACTATGAGGTCTCAGATGCACCAAGATGACACTTTGTGGTACCTTCTAATTCTAAGATCTCGAGTTATGGGTGAAATTTAATTCCTTGAAATAAATCCAGATTAAAAAATTGAGAATTATGATAAATCAAAATAAAAAACAGCAAACAGAATATTCTTTGTCTGATGAGAGAAGAGCTATCTCATGCTGGGTAATTTAAAAGGAAGATAGGTAGGGAAACCAAGTCACTTCCCTAACACCAAGAGAGTTGTTATTCTGATTTGAAAAGGAAAGACATTTCATTTACATGATAGAATGTGGATTTGGAACTGAAAGAGATCTTAAAGATGAGGTCTAATTGTTACTAGAAGTACCTAGTTCCTGTGTTGATTGTTTTAAAGGACAGAGTACATAGATTTCAGCAGACAGTATATTCTTTGAAGAGAGAAGAGCTATCTCATGCTGGGTAATTTAAAAGATTACTATAAGGAAGATAGGTAGGGAAACCAGGTCACTTCCCTAACACCAAGAGAGTTGTTATTCTGATTTGAAAAGGAATGACATTTCATTTACATGACTTGCAGAATGTGGATTTGAAACTGAAAGAGATCTTAAAGATGAGGTCTAATTGTTACTAGAAGTACCTAGTACCTGTGTTAATTGCTTTAAAGGACAGAGTTCATAGATTCATAAAATGTTACAGATAAGAAGAACCTCTGAGATTACTTAATCCATATAGACTGTCAAAAAATGTTATAATTATAAATTAATTAAAAAAAAAAAAGAGAGAGAGATTACTTAATCCAGTCACATCATTTTAGAAGGAAACCAAGATCCTGAGAGGGAAAGTCACTCAGTAAAATTACTCAAATCATCTGACTCCATTTATAGTCACTGCTTTTTTTTTGACCACACCAAAACAATTCCAGGTTAAGAACTGACATCGCAATGTGAAAGTAGTATTTGTCTAATTTCAAAGTCACACACAAATTCAAGTTCTCAGATTCTACAACTTATTTTCCAGAAAGATTATTTGTCTGAGTCACTGTGTTAATAATAAACAATAAGTGTAAAACAATTAGTTGAGTTTTGCTATGCAATTCATCATTTGGTTTGAAACTAAGTAATACTCAAGCATCTTAAGTAGTCTGACATTAACAATGACAATAATACAAACCTATGTGGCAAATTTTATCCAAAAGTATTCTTACTCTATATAATTGCCTTGTTACAGTAAGAAAAGAATCATTTCTTGAATTGCTAATTATGTGGAGTATGGAATAAGATATGGTGAAGAACTTACAAGAATGTTAAATTCCTTTTCTGTATTCTATCTTTTCTAGATCTCTGTGATCTTCTTAAGTATGTTGAGTATTAGCCAATATTCACTTAGATTTTAGATATATGTATTTATCCCAACATAATGACATTTATCTCTGTTCAAGTTATCAA
The DNA here is from genome assembly GCF_048593235.1 of Sminthopsis crassicaudata. NCBI lineage: Eukaryota > Metazoa > Chordata > Mammalia > Dasyuromorphia > Dasyuridae > Sminthopsis > Sminthopsis crassicaudata. Next base: position 353,521,505 of record NC_133620.1, read on the forward strand.
TGTTTAGAAACTAGTTGTTTGATGTATGGTTCCTCCTATAACCAGGGAATCTGCTGTTTTTGGCACAAATAAAATCCAATTGGGGGGGGGCACCTATCCCTTAATTTTCCCCAATCCATGATATAATCCTTTGTAATTAAAACTTATAAAAACTGTATATCTTCTCCTAGTTCTTTAGCCCTTCTACTGTGAGCTTTCTCTCTTTCCTTCCCACAGTGGAATTGCTCATTCTCATGAGAATTTATTAAATAAATAACTTTTCTGCTTTTTACTTTGAGAGATCTCTGAGTAGTCATTTTTGGATAGGATTTTCTATCCCACACACTAATGATCAAATATTAACTTAATTTATAGTCTTTTTAAGAAAATTTCATTTTTGGAAACTTCCAGATATTGCATTAATTTCCCTCCACTGGATGATTTAGGAGCCTAAAAATTAATTCTGTGATAAGTGATTACATGATGACATTCTGAAAATAAGACATGAAACAACTCAATTAAATTTCTTTTGGAAGGGTGGTAGTGTATATGGCACTCGATGGCTAAGTTGCATACTCAAAGTAAAAGTTTTATGCCTTCTGTAGGAGAATAATTGTAAAGTCAATCCACTGCATGTTCCTCAATACCCAGACTAACCATAACTAAGATTCCAACTAGACAACCAATCCTAGTGGAGCCCTGGAATTTTTGAGAGGTCAAACAACTAGCCCAACCTCTTTATTTAACAAATGAAGAAACTGAGGACCTGAGAAGTTAACATGTCCAACATCACACAACTGAATATTGAAAAAAAATCAGAACTCGCATGTCCTGAATATAACACCTTTAGGACAGCCATTTTTGCATGTTAGTCTTATCCCTAGCTCCTAGAATAATATATGTGGTATATAGTAGGCACTAAATCAATGCTTATTGTTTCACTGTGTCATTCTTCCTCAGAGTGAAGAAAAAGACATGGTTTAGGTTTTGACTTGAAGACAAACAACATGTGATAATAAAAACCAAACAAAATTCCTTACTCTTTCTGAGTCCAAATACAAAGATAAAAATTACATATCTGGACAAGGGACAGGGACACTGGTTATGATATTTCTACCAAAGTGACCCCTAAATATTCAAAACTTGTCTTTGGTTTGACTATTAAAATGCAATGCATAAATATCACTGGAAATATATGGCATCTCAAAATAGAGTCAAAATACAGTCCAAGAGTTAGTTACACTAATTAAGGTACCACAAACATTTAATAAGTGCCTACTGTATGCAGAACACTGTGCTAAACCCCAGAAGAGGTACAAAGTTATGATATACCCCCACCCCCAAGACAGGAGCTATCATTTTGCTCTTGGTATTTCTTAAAAGCTTTTAAATCCACTGACTGAGGCAATAATCAGATCACCTGTATTTTTATCCAAATGACAAAAAAAATTAGTAGACTAAAGAGTAAATGTGTGTTTATAAAAGTATATAATGGGTTTACAGGAAACCAACAAATATATCAACCACAAGGTATTATGAAGCAATTCATGTTAAAAGGTCTGCAATTTATAGCTTGTGAGCCCTGGTCCCCCTTTCTCCAACCTGATTACTACTCACAACATCTTTCCTTTCCTATTGCCTTCCTAAAACAACCTTCTAGGAAGTCAGGTCATCTACTTTCCCCTTTTCATTATGCAGGTTTTTTTAGGTAGCAAAAAAGTCTTGTAGTCCATAATCAAAATTCTATAAAACATCAGAAGGGGAAAAAACCCAAAAATTATGGGTAAAAGGAAATAGGTCAAAATGAAGGTGAGAGGAACCAAAAACATGAGGCAGAGACCGAAATGATGCCCTATCTAGGTGGCATCAGCTCTCATATATATAGTATGATTCAAGGGCATAAAGAAATGGAAGGGCAGTCTCAGAAGACAGTGTGTTCTGCTTCCCAAGAGATCTTAAAGCAAAGGTCATATGATTTTGTGGGGAAATGTTTGTGAAGTTAATTCCTATTCTGCTATAGATTGGACTTGATAGCCTCAGAGGCCCCTTCCAGCTCTGAGATTTTGTGAAGAACCTGTTTTGGCACAGTAAAAACAAATAAGGAAAAATCTCTTTCCATCCATCAATAATGACCAAAAAAACTCACATTCAGTTTATTTTTTAATTTGGCCATCCAGGTAAAGTGACAGGGAGGCCAATGGTAATGCTTAGGAATTTAGAATCACTGGTCCCTTGCTGGCTCTAAGTCATGAATCATTACGGGAGTAGAGAAAATTGAGTGGAGAAAAAAGAGAAATCCAGACAGAAATACAGCACTAGATAAATCAAGGATACATGTTCTTTCTATCTCTCCAAAACTGAATTAAATAAAACAATGTGAACTATTAATTGCCCTCAAAGTCTAAAGACTCTGGATAGAGTCAGTCAGTACAAGCCTACATAGTTTACAAATGAAATAATGAAAACTTATTTGGAAACAAAAAAATGAGAATATTTCATTTCTTTGTATGCCTCCTAATGTACTAACCACAAGTAATATTTCCCTACTCCAAAAGATGATTTATTTCTGTATAAGCTTATATTACAATGGGAGAAAAATTATGAAAGACTTCATTTCATCTTGATGTCAAATTACACACTTTTACTTAAAACCAAAAGCCAACAAGAGAAAAGTCACTTGTTTCTAAGATGTTGGGCACCTTGCCAATTAGTAAAGTGTTTCTTTAAAATATTACTGAGATTACTGTTTAGCTAAAAGTGACCTCAGTATACTTTGTCTATGTAGCTGATCTCATCTACTGCCTTCCATAAAAGATAAGGCTAATTGATCAGAAAGTCAGAAGTCCAGGCAGTGTGAGTGGAGTGATTATTATGAGCAAATTCTTGGAAAGATAGGGCAATTAACTTATTGGAAAGAAGCATTAGATCATGAGCAATTCCAGCAGAGCACAGAAGAAAGAGTTCTCAGATAAACCCACTTATGGATCAAACTGGAACTGCAAAAAGTCATCTCCAACAGTACCTCACCAAAAATTGAAACTTAAAATTGGTACAGGGTTTTGTTATGGATCTTCCAATAAGACCCTTAGATCAAATTGAGAACAGAAGCTCATGATAAATGAATATAGAAAGGCATGATTGCTACGGGCTCTGGTTAATCCCATTTATTTGCATGAGTTTGCTATATCCTTCACATAATGCTGGCTACCCAGAACTCCCAAGGCAATGTGATCACCAGGAATTGACCACTAAGAATTTAAAAGATTTATTATATTCTTGAGATTAGGAGACCCCACATACAACATACACCAAGAGTTATTCCCAGAATACTACAAAAGCTTTTTTCTATCTTTAAATGGTCACTATACAATTCAAATTTTGAGTTTCCTATTAATATTTACCTCTTAGTAATAAAAATTAGTTTCTTCCTTTTACACTTTGCATGTGGTACACAAATCATTGTAAGATTAAGAAAACAAAGAATATATAAATATGCTATCAAGATATATGGGAGGTGACCAAAACATACCTTTAGATGATGAAGCAATATTTCATTTATGCAATTTGGGAAAAATAGCTACAGAATCAACACAGGCACTGTGTATAATCAATAAAATCAAACATCAATTATATCCTAAAACTTTATATATTACTGTCAGATTCTTTAGGAAACATTTATTGTCATAAAAATAACAAGTAGGAAATAGGCGATGAGCAACACAGAACAAATAGCATAAAAATATTTTCCACAACTAAAAGGAAAAAGGGCATTTAGTGAAAAGTCATAGGCATCTTATTGTTTATATATAACCTAAATCAGATTGTTTGTGATCTTGGGGAGGGGGGAGGTAAAGGAGGAAGAAAAAAATTGGAACTCAAAATTTCACAAAAATGAATGTTGAAAACTATATGTAATTGAAAAAAAATACTATTAAGTGATTTTAAAAAGGTCATGATAACTATAAAACTAAGGGATGTCAGTCAACTGGGGAAAGGCTTAAAAAAGCCATGTGAATGTAATAGAAAAACAAAAAAGGTGAAAACTCTATGCTTTGATCCACATTCAGTTTCCATAATTTTCTTTCTGGATGCAGATGAAATTTTTTAAGTGATAATAACTTTAAGCATTTATTAAGCACCTCCTGTGTATAGGACTAGAGGAAGCATTATGTGATGAATAGAAAAAACAGCCTTGGGGGCCAAGAAGTTCACAACAGAGATAGAACCTCTGTTGTTCCCTCCTACCTGTAATTTTTTTTTTTTTAAGAAAATAAAACACTTGTAACAACTTGGCATAGTCAAACTAAACAAATTCCTAAATTGGGTATGTGGCAAAATGGATGGAATGCCAGACTTAAAGTGAGGAAGATGCAACTTTTTGAGTTCAAATCTGTCCTCAGACACTTACTAGGTGAATGACTGTGGGTCAAACACTTAACCTTATTTGTCTCAGTTTTCCATCTGTAAAATGTGCTGGAGAAGGAAATCACAAACCATGCCTGTATCTTTGGCAAGAAAACCCCCAAAGGGGTCACAAAAAATTGGACACGACTAGAAACAGTTGAACCATAACAACAAGAACAATTATCTTATTCTGCATTCTAAATCCATCATTTCTCCCAAGAGGTGGGTAGCATATCATCATCGGTCTTCTGGAATCACTAAATTAGTCAGAGTTAAGTCATTCAGAGTTCTTCACATTGTTGTTGTAATTATACAAATTGTTTTCCTAGTTCCATTTAATTCATACAAGTCTTTCCAGTTTCTCTGAAACCATCCTTTTATCATTTACCAATTGGGAATGACTTGTATTCTTATAAATTTGACACAGTTCTTAAATTGCTTAAATAATCCCATTTCAGAAAAAGAAATAGAACAAGCTATTAATCAACTCCCTAAGAAAAAATCTCCAGGACCAGATGGATTTAGCCCCATTCAAAGAACAATTAGCCCCAATGCTATATAAACTATTTGAAAAAATAGGGAATGAAGGAGTCCTACCAAATTCCTTTTATGACACAGACGTGGTACTGATACCCAAACCAGGTAGGTTGAAAACAGATAAAGAAAACTATAGACCAATCTCCCTAATGAATATTGATGCTAAAATCTTAAATAACATATTAGCAAAAAGACTACAGAAAATCATCCCCAAGATAATATATCATGACCAAGTAGGATTTATACCAGGAATGCAGGGCTGGTTCAATATTAAGAAAACTATCAGTATAATTGGCCCTATTAATAACCAAATTAATAAAAACCATATGATCATCTCAATAGATGCAGAAAAAGCGTTTGATAAGATGCAACATTCATTCCTATTAAAAACACTTGAGAGTATAGGAATTCATGGATTTTTCCTTAAAATAATCAGTAACATCTATTTAAAACCATCAGTAGCATCATATGTAATGAGGATAAATTGCAACCATTCCTAATAAGATCAGAAGTGAAACAAGGTTGCCCACTATCACCATTACTATTCAATACTGTATTAGAAATGCTAGCTTTGGCAGTAAGAGTAGAGAAAGAGATTAAAGGAATTAGAGTAGGTAATAGAGTAGAGGAAACCAAATCATCATTCTTTGTTGATGATATGATGGTATACTTAGAGAACCTCAAAGATTCTACTAAAAAGCTATTAGAAATAATCCACACCTTTAGCAAAGTTGCAGGATACAAAATAAACCCACATAAGTTTTAGAAATGAGACCTTAATTAGAAACACTGGCTGTAAAGATTTTTTTCCCAGCTTTGTACTTCTCTTTTAATCTTGATTCTGTTGGTTTTGTTTGTGCAAAAACTTCTTAGTTTAATCAAAGTTATCCATTTTACTTTTCATAATGTTCTCTAGTTCTTTGGTCATAAATTCTTCCCTTCTAAAAAAATCTGATAGATAAATTATCTCTTGTTATCCTAATTTGTTTATGGTATCATCCTTTATGCCCAAATCATGTATCCATTTTGACCTTATTTTGGTATGAGATGTGAGATATAGGACTATGCCAAATTTCTGACATTATTTTCTAGTTTTCCCAGCAATTTTTGTTAAATACTGAGTTCTTAGTCCAGAAGCTGGATAGGGTAATGACTTTTCCTGACTAGATCCCACAGGACACTTTCAACTCAACCTCTCTATTTTAACATATCTCATATATGAGAGTTTTGTATTATAGTTATGCCATGCCTACCTCTCCCCCTACTAAATTGTAACCGGCAATCAACCAGTATTCATTAAATGGAAACTATGTAGCAGATACTGTACTTGGGGACTATCTAGTAAAACTTTAAGCCAGGGGTTCTCAAACTACAGCTTCGGGCCAGATGTGGCCAGCAAGGTTAAGGCAAATGTGTTGAGGGGCGGAGACAGAGTGTGAGTTTTTGTTTTTACTATAGTCTGGCCCTCCAACAGTCTGAGGGACAGTGAACTGGTCCCCTATTTAAAAAGTTTGAGGACCACTGCAAGCACTATATATAAAAGTCATTATCCTTGCTATCTAAAATTGACTTTGATAAACTAAATAAAGTTACTGACAAATTCACAAAGAATTCAATTTTTAAAATTGTGTTAAATCCCTGTGATTTGTAGAAATGCACACACATCCAACATTTTAGGAAGATTCTCTTCCAGCAGTTGTGGTCTTAAATTCAGATTCTCACAACCTCACTCAGATTATTACAATACTGAGGGGAGGGGAGAGTATTTTATAAAACAAGTGAAATTATCAACAAAGTAGGACATCAAGTGGTTAGCCTTAGATAAGGGCCGGATTTCCCCACCCTATCCCTCCTTGCTGACCTCCCCTTCACCAATCCAAGTCAATTTTCAGAAATTGCCATTTTAAAAACTACCCAAACTCCACTTCCCACCATTGCTTGAAGGGCCTACTCCACAAGGACATTGTTTATTTACTAGGTTTACTTTCTGTTTCAAACACTGTTCAGCCACAGATTGCAGCCCCAAGAAGCAAAAAAAACAAACAAACAAAAAAAAAAAAAAACTGCTTCTACTTGTTTTGGCAGTACCTAATTCACAGTAAGCACTCAATAGCTATATGTTCCTTACTCCTCCTCCCTGTCTTTTTAGTAATATAATGAATGGATAGAGTACTTGTTATCAGAACACTTGGGTTCAACTCTTATTAACACTGTCTATGACCATGTGCAAGTCACTTAACTGCTCTGAACCCACTTCCCTATCTATAAAATCTAGGCAATATTACCTATAATTTCTACTTTTAGGGTTGCGAGGCTGAAATACAAATATATGTAACATTAAAAATGCTATAGATATGAAGTATCACCATCATCATTATATTTATCATCTAAGACCTCAGAGCTAGAGAAAAACCAGTTCTGACTTCTTAACTATAAAACTCAGCATAAAGATTACCCAGCAAATTAAAATGATGGGTCAGTCTGTAAACAGAATTTGCCAAAACACGAAGGCAAGGAAAGCTGAGCTAGACTTAACGAGGAGTTGTGAAGTAATAGTAGCTTTACTGGAACAGGAAAAGACAAATTGAGACACTTTCTAAGACACAAGACAAGTTCCCTCCACCTGAAGCACCCTCTTCTTCCTGTCCATATTCCTTTTCTGCACCAACTAGTGTTACTACTCCCTTTCTGGTTTCTCTTGCCCCAGAACCAAATTTATTTTTTTTAATTAATTTTATAATTATAACATTTTTTGACAGTACATATGCATAGGTAATTTTTTACAACATTACCATTTGTACTCCCTTCTGTTCCAAATTTTCCCCTCCTTCCCTCCACCCCCTCCCCTAGATGGCAGGCTTTCCCATACATATTAATATGTTATAGTATATCATAGATACAATATATATGTGCAGAACCGAATTTTGTTGTTGTTGTTGTTGCACAGGAAGAATTGGATTCGGAAGGTAAAAATAACCTGGGGAGAAAAACAAAAAATGCTAATAGTTTACACTCATTTCCCAGTGTTCCTTCTCTGGGTGTAGCTGATTCTGTCCATCACTGATCAATTGGAATTGGATTAGCTCTTCTCTATGTTGAAGATATCCACTTCCATCAGAATACATCCTCATATAGTATTGTTGTTGAAGTGTATAATGATCTCCTAGTTCTGCTCATTTCACTCAGCATCAGTTGATGTAAGTCTCTCCAAGCCTCTCTGTATTCATCCTGCTGGTTATTTCTCACAGAACAATAATATTCCATAACATTCATACACCATAATTTACCCAACCATTCTCCAATTGATGGACATCCATTCAACTTCCAGTTTCTAGCCACTACAAAAAGGGCTGCCACAAACATTTTGGCACATACAGGTCCCTTTCCCTTCTATAGTATTTCCTTGGGATATAAGCCCAGTAGTAGTACTGCTGGATCAAAGGGTATGCACAGTTTGATATCTTTTTAGGCATAATCCCAGATTGGTCTCCAGAATGATTGGATTCTTTCACAACTCCACCGACAATGCATCAGTGTCTCACTTTTCCCACATTCTCTCCAACATTCATCATTATTTGTTCCTGTCGTCTTAGCCAATCTGACAGGTGTGTAGTGGTATCTCAGAGTTGTTTTAATTTGCATTTCTCTGATCAGTAGTGATTTGGAACACTCTTTCATATGAATGGAAATAGTTTCAATTTCATCATCTGAAAATTGTCTGTTCATATCCTTTGACCATTTATCAATTGGAGAATGGCTTGATTTCTTATAAATTAGAGTCAGTTCTCTATATATTTTGGAAATGAGGCCTTTATCAGAACTGTAAAAATGTTTTCCCAATTTCTCAGAACCAAATTTATAAGATTACAAGCCATCCCTCAACTGATAAATGGTCAAAAGATATGAATAGACAATTTTCAGATGAGGAAATTAAAGCCATCTATAGTCATATGAAGAAAAAACTCTAAATACTCTAATTTTCAGAGAACTGAAAATTAAAACAATTCTAAGACTGGCTAAGATGACAGGAAAAAGGTAATGATAAATGTTGGAAGGGATGTGGAAAAATTAGAACACTTAATACATTGTTGGTGGAGTTGTAAACCAATTCAGCCATTTTGAAGAGCAATTTGGAACTCTGCCCAAAGAGTTGTAAAAATGTGCATATCTTTTGATCCAGCAGGGCCATTACTGGGCTTATATCCCAAAGAGATCACAAAAAAGGGAAAAGGATCCACATGTACAAAAATGTTTGTAGCAGCTCTTTTTGTAATGGCAAGAACTGGAAACTGAGTGGAAGCCCATCATCTGGGGAATGATTGAACAAATGATGTTATATGCCATAAGACATAATTTACCCAATGGACAGGATGTTTAAATTGTTTCATTGTAGCAAATGTTGTCTGAAATGAGCTACAACATGGAAGCAGTGTGGAATAGTAGAAAGAAGATGAGATTGTATTCAAGGAAGGCTTGAGTTAAAAATCTCCCCATGATTAATTGTTAATTCAATCAATCAATCAAAAAACCTAGTATATGCCAGGCAATGTGGTAGGACTGAAGTTAAAGTTTCTGCTCCAAAATAGGTTACAATCTAGTGAGGAATAAAATACATTACTATGTGTAAGTAAACACAAAATAGGAGAGTAGAGGTTCTAGCACCTGAGGGGAATCAGAAAGGACTTCATGTATAAAATAGGCCTCCAGCTGACTCTTGAAAGAAATCTGGGAGAGAAAAGAGTTGGAGGTAAGGAGGGGGCACATTCCATGCATAGGTCCAAGAGCTATGTGTGAGGAACAGTAAAGAAGAAAATTTGACTAGGCTGGTATGTGTATGAATGGGAAGGCCAAAAAAGTAAGAGAAGCCTGAATTGTGATGGGCTTTAAGGCCAGGCAAAGAATTTATATTTGAGTCACTGGAGTTTAATAGGGAGTGAATAGGATGGTAATAAGGTAATCAGATCAGAGCTAGGACTTAAGATTGGGGTGGGGGGAGAGAAGAAACCAATAAGACAATGGTGATAGAGCTAGACTAGAGGGATGGTTGTGTGGACAGAAAGGGGGGACAAAGCAAAGAAATGTTGTAGAGAAAGGAACAATATTTGGTAACAATGCAAATATGGATTAAATGAAAATAATGTTGCCAAACTGTATCATTCCTTAGAAGGCTGTCTCTTCAACTGGATTGTAAGCTACTTGAGAACAATTTCGCTAAAGAAACTAACACCCTCTGACAACTGATCAACTGGTTTGTCCTTGTAATTTCACTTATTCAAAATTAATCACACTTATTTTTCACTGAAAGTCTATAAAGATGATATATATTGATCTATGAAATCCCAAATTCACACTATAACAAGATCTTGGATATTGTGACAATTGCTGGCTACTATAGGAAGTAATGTTAAAACTGAAAGGAACCTTAAGAGATCGTGGAGCTCCTAAGATTTTGAAGATGCAAAAATTGAGGCCAAGAAAGTTTAAGGGACTTGCTCAAACTTACTCAGGAACAGAGAAGAGACTAACTCTAAGGTCTCCTGACATCTAATCCAAAACACTTTTCCATTAACCCACACCAAAGACTTGAAACACAAGTTCTTTTGGCCAATTTATCCAAAAACCCAAAAAGGATAGGGGATGAGGAGGGAGATAAGAGATACAAGCAGTCAACTCCACTGAGGAAAAGGAAGGGAATGACAGAGGAAGGCTAAGCTGTGGTAAAAAGTTTGCTATGGCTAGTTTATAAGCAAAATGAAAATTAATAAAAGTAAGTTGATTCTTCCAAAAACTTTAGAAATATACCATCAAAGCAATCACACTTGATAGCCCTCCAGGCCAAAGTTCATGATATTAGGCTCTGGTTTCTACCAACAAGTACATAACCACAACATTTCTTGTTTTCACTATTACATTAAAAAACACTCAGAGAGCTGGGTGATTTTGCACTCTAGTTCTCATGATTTCCAAGTGCTGCTGTCTGGGGACCCTGAAGGTCCTTCAGAATGTGCTAACTCCCTCTGGGAGCTGAGAAATGGCCTAAAGGCCAAAATCAGGATTTTCAAATCCAGACCAAAGCACAATGTGCTTTTTCAATGAAAAGAGTCATCCAGATGTTGGTAAATCTGTTCTCAAAACCATATTCAATCCCGGAGGTAGAAGGGATCTGGAGATTACTGTCTCCCCTCTTTGGACTCTATCCATCCTTTATGAACATTCCCTCTTCCCTCAAATTCCCTCTTCTTTTATGAAGCTTCCAACATCATTCTAGCCTATAGTGATCTCTCCCCAGTGTTCTATCCTAGATATTAGGTACTTCATTGTACAGTGATAAAAGCATGAACCTTGAGGTCAGGTCAAATCCTATCCCTAACAATTACTAGACACATGTTTCATTTTAATTCTCTAAGCTTCAAGAATTGGAAAAGGAGTGGATGCCCATCAACTGGGAAATGGTTGAACAAGTTGTGGTACATGAAGGTAATGGAATATTATTGTTCTATAAAAAATGATGAACAAGCAGATTATAGAAAGGCCTGGAAAGATTTACACAAACTGATGCTGAGCAAAACAAGCAGAACCAGGAATGCATTGTACATAATAACAATAAGAATGTAGGATGATCAACTATGAAAGGCTTGGTTCTTCTCAGTGGTTCAGTGATCCAAGGCAATCCCAAAAGACCTTAGTCAGAAAATGCCATCTGCATCTAAAAAAAGAACTAAGACTGAATGTAAATCAATACATGCTATGTTCACTTTTTTTCCCCATTTTTTCCATCTCTCCCTTTTGCTTTGATTTTTCTCTCCCAACATAATTAATAAGACAATATGTATTAAAAATAAACAAAAAAATTCTCTGAGCTTCAATTCTCCCAACTGTAAGATGGGGAAACAATATTTATAGTGTCCAATAGACTGTTTAGAGGGACAAATAAGATGGTAGATGTAAAGCATTTTGAAAATCTTAAAACACTAACCACATTTTTATCAACTATTATGATTTTATTATTGCTTTGAAACATTTATTTTGCTATATCAAATTTATTTCTCTCATTTTATTTTTTTTGCTGAGGCAATTGGGGTTAAGTGACTTGCCCAGGATCACACAGCTAGGAAGTGTTAAGTGTCTGAGACCAGATTTGAACTCAGATCCTCCTGACTTCAGGGCTGGTGTTCTATCCACTGTGTCACCTAGCTGCCCCATCTTATCTAAATTTTCATACTATCATATATCACCTTATTTTTATCTCTCCATCCCAGTTAAAATCTTGAATCCTCAAGTCCTCTATAAAGACCTTGGGTTACACATAGTCATTATTTAATAAATATTTGTTGAATTGAGTTGGTTGACTGTGAAGTACCATGAATAAAAATTTGTTGCATAAAAGCTTTTGTAAGTCAACCTGATGTTCTATATTTCATAGCTGGGAAAACAAGCAGACAAATAAATGACTTGCAAGAAAGGAAAGAGAAAAGATGTTAAAGAGAAATTGTGCCCCTAAAAGTGTGCTAACTCTCAGCACTTAGACCACAACTGACCCTGACACAGTGACATTTAGGTCATGACTTAAATGAATCTGCAGAATCTTTTGAATAAACAGTCCTTCCTATTAGCCAAATATTTGTTCGTTGTGAAGAACAACCCTACTCAGGTTTTAAGATAAACTGTTATTTAAACAATCTTCAGCAACCTAAAAGTCACCCAAACTAGATCCTATTTATACTTCTACTATCAATTCTCAATATTGAATCAAAATGTGTTTTAACATGAAGAAGAGAAAGTAGGCTAACACAACAGAAAATGTGCAAGGTCACTAGCCAGTGGTGTTGTCTTAGGCAAACCATTTCCTTTCTTCCAACCTCAGTCCCCTCATTTGTACAGTGATAAGCCTAGCTAAAATGCTCCAGGGTCCATACAGCTCTGAAATATTATCATTCCTGAGAATGTCATTATATCCCTTTTGTTTCCCAACAGGCACTCCGGCCCAGTCAATATATTCACTCTCAGAACAATTTAAGCTAATCAGGCCAAAACTAGTACAAAGAGCACTGGATAATAAGGCCTGGGTTTTTTCTATGACCTGTTCCACTTCCTGGTAATTGTGTGACTTGGGGCAAATCATCCTTTTTTTCTGAGCCTCTACTTTCTCATTTACAAAATGAGGATAACATCATTGGCCTGTTCTGAGGATCGAAAGAGATCAAATATGATAACCAAAGAACAAGATTGTATTCTAATCAAATGATAGCTGAAAATGGGCTCTTTGGCCACAGCAGCTCTTTTCCTTACCAACTGTTGTACTTCCAGTTTCCGATAAGTAGCAAGGCACTTTTGACTTGGCCTTGTTGCCAGATAGTGAATCTGCAAACAATGTCACTGAGTCGAAGTACCCTGAAAAGGTAACCTACTATAATGGAACAGAATACTGGGTGGAGAGGGAGAAGGCCCAGGTTCCAATTCCAGTTACTAAGCAGACTATGAGAAGACACCAAAGCTCAGACCACCATGGCACAATGACATTTAAGTCATCATAATTACCCATGTGACTTTGGTTAAGACATTTAATCTTTCTGAATCTCAGCTTCCTCATCTATAAAATAAGCAAATCGATCTAAAGCTTCTCTAAACTTTATGATTTCATGATTATTTTGTCTTCTTGTCTTCCCTGTTTTGAAATTCTGCATTACTATATTTAAGATATGGCTGCATGCTACCTCTTTGAAGATCTTAATGAAATGAGAACTTTAACTCTGACCAGTAGGTTAAACATTCACAGAAAAAGTCTTTATGTTCATCCAGTTTTGAATTGTCTGCATGATAATGATCAGTCATGAACTGTGTATATTCTTTAGAGATAAGACAACTGATTACTTTTCAGCCTACAAGTAGGATAAGAAGTACTCTAAGTATAATATGTAAGTGGGGAAGAGGTAGACAGGAGAAATGACAGCCTAAAATTTATAGCCACACATCTACTTAACGGAAACAGTAGAAAGCAACATGTACCAGATATGAAAAAGGCAACTTCTTGAGTGATGCTTAGTTTTGCAAAAATCCCAATATTAAGCCTCACAAATCAAATATCACTTTAATTTGTACACAAGGCCTTGCCAAGAGATGCCTTGCTAGTCTTTGTTTCCCTTTTCTTCTGCATTTACCCACGCTCTTGGCCCAGAGACAGAATACTCCCATTTGTTATTACTTCACTCTGACCTATACAATTAAGCAACACCACAATCCAATAAGTGCAATGGTTCAATTATTTATCTTCTGTCCTCCTTTGTCGGGTGCATTTTTTTTTAAATGAACAACAAATAGCAGGGGGAAAGCACCCAAGGGAAGTATTATATTTCTCTGAAGCTGAAGTATTTGCTTGGATGTGAAATCTAGCTAATATCCAGTCAGAAAGAGTGGGGAGGAATAAAGGAACAGTCTCTGAAAAGCCATTTATGCCTACCTAATTGCATTGGGATGGGAAGGGGTGAGGGAGTACAACAGGAAAACTGATATCCAAGCAACTCAATGGTTTCATGCATTCTTGCCAAGAAGTAAGACCATAAGATTTAAAGCCTTAGAGATAACAAAATGACAGAGCAACATTTATATGATGCTTTAAGATTTTCAAAGAATTGTTCTCACTACACACTGAGGTAGATGAGAATATCTTCATTTTAAAGATAAGGAAATTGAGATTCAGAAATTAAGACTAGTCACACAAATACTGTCAAAACCAGGATTTGAACCTGTCTTTCCTAACTCTTAGTCTGGCTCTCTTTCTGATATGTCACACCAGTTTCTCACTTAATCTGATCCTTTTATTCTACAGACAAGAAAACTAAGGCACCTAAAGTCAAATGCTGATTCTATTTATTACCTGAATTTATTTATTGTTTTAATCATTTTATTTATTTCCTTTATTACCTATATGATTTTAGAGGAAGATATTTAACCTCTGTGCTCCTCAGCATCCTGGAGACAATTTCTAAGGACCTTTTCAATTCTATTCCTATAAAACCTATCTAAGCGTCTGATTGTAAATGCAGCACTCTTTCACTATCCTAGGCTATCATTCCACTTGGATTCTAAGCAATGTAGCTATTTATACAGAACAGATACAAGGAGTATATCATGGGAGTCACCTCTCAACTCTAGATTCCCAGACATTTCCCTGATAACTCCCTTGAAGAAGGTTATGGGAGACAGAATGTCCTTGAAGAAGAATTATCTTCACTTAAAGAGTAACAGAGGGAAAAGGAAGAATGGATAGGAAAAAAAAAATTATTTTTCCTTGAAGGGGAGAAGATAGGACTGAAATCCAATGAAGAATGAGAGAAAGGAAATTAGAGGAATGAGAATGAGAGGATATTGACAGTCTTTTCTTGGAAAGAGAAAACCGCTTAGCGGTGTCTGGCAAATAGTAGGTGCTTAATAAATGTTCCTGACTGGCAAAGGGAGGAGTGATAAGGAAACGTTTTTTTCTCGGAGAGATGGGGAAGCTTCTCCCCTTAGAGAATGGGAGGAGAACAAATAAAGAGTGAGCCTGATTTTCCTTAGAGGAAAAGAAACCAGGCTCTCTCCCCGGGGGA
The DNA here is from genome assembly GCF_048593235.1 of Sminthopsis crassicaudata. Lineage (NCBI taxonomy): Eukaryota > Metazoa > Chordata > Mammalia > Dasyuromorphia > Dasyuridae > Sminthopsis > Sminthopsis crassicaudata. The sequence continues at coordinate 353,537,011 of NC_133620.1, forward strand.
AATTTAGGGGGAAAATGATGGGGAAGCCTGTGCTTACATAAGAGGGAGAAGGAGAGTCTTTCCCCGAAGCAGATGGTAAGGAGACTCGGGGAAGGGAAGACTCTCTCCCCAGGGATGATGTGAGGAGAACTGGAGGAGGGAGGACTCTTTAAGAAGGACAGGTAAAGGGGCAGGGAAGGTGGGAGGACTATCTCCCTAAAAGGAGTGAGAGGAGGGAGATGAAAGAGGGAAGGAGAGAGAATTCCCTCTAGGAGAAACAGAAGTGGGAGAGAGAAGGGGAGAAGAGGGAGGGAGAACTCTCCCCAGAGATGATGTAGGGAAGAAGAAACGGAAGAGGGACAACTATTTCCCCAAGGAGAAATGGGAGGAGGGAGCCGAAAAGAGGGGAGGAGGAGAGAGGATTGTCCCCCCACACTCCCAGGAGAGGAGGGAGAGGGAAAGAAGGAGAACGAGGAGGGAGGACCCTCTCCCTTCCCGGGAGCCCCGCCCCTCACCTGGTCCTGGAGCTGCGGCCCGTGACAGGCCCCGCGGCCCCGCTGCTGGAGTGGCCCAAGGCGCAGGCCAAGCGGGTAGTCCCTTCAGGCCGTGCAGGCGGCGGGGTGGCTCCGAAGCTTCCTCAGCTCAGTCGCAAGCTGAGCCCCTGAGCTGGAGGCGGCGGCACCCGGATGAAGGAGGAGTTACGTCTCTTAGTGGAGGTTCGGACTCCCGGGGTCCCTTCTCAGTTTAACGTCGAATCCCACTCCCCAGCCACCGCTACCGCCGCTGCTCCGGAAACGGCTGAGTAACAGCCCACTCAGCCAATCGCCACTAGGATCCCGAACAGCCAAGACCCACCCCTAATGCATAATTCATGAAGCTCCCAGTCTCCTCTGCCACTGACCGGACTGGGTTGACTAATTATGCCTCAGGAACCCCGCCCCGAAAGCCAATGAGCAAAGGCCGTCAGGATAAATTATGTAGAATAGGTGACGTATTGAGGGACGCCCCCGTGCGGGCTGTTCCCTAGGTGGCGCTGCTCCTCCCGCCGGAGCTCCGGAACAGCCAAGGCTAAGGCCACGGAAGCCCCGGAGGGAGGGAGGGAAGATGACGGGAATGTACTGCTGAAAACTCAGCTGAGTTCCTGGCAAGGAGTGACGTCAAAGGCATTTTAAATGCCCCTGGTGCGGCTCCCTCCTCCCTTCCCCTCCATCCCCCATGCCCACGCCGGACCCCTGGCCTTCCCGGGTGCTAGGCGAGAGTAGAATAGAGGAGCCACGTGGGAATGGGCCCATCTGGCAGCCCCTTCACACGCCACCCCTCCCGAAGCACCCGGCGCCAACTGGAAGGCCAAGGCCCAGGGCTGGGGACAACGAGAATGAATTGGCCCGGCCCTCGTCCACCTACAGGCTGATATTGCGACACTGAGCACAGCACGCAAGCAACACCCTCAGCCTCGCTCACGGAAATGAGGAAAGACGCGACACGTAAATAACTATGAGGACTAAACTAGGAGAAAGGGAAATTCGGTAGTCATAGATTTTCCCTTTCCTCTTCCGACGCACTCCGGACTGTTTTAAACTTGACCTTGGATAGTTAAGACTACACTACAGCCAGAGCCCTATTTTGCATACTAGAATAACATCATTTAATATCATTTTCTTAAATCGTCTGATTAACCCTTTGCTCTCGGCGAAAAGAGCTTTCATACATAGAAGAGTCTGCACCTATCTTAAGAGACTTATTAAAGGGCTCAAAGGTACAATTTTCAGTGAAAACAATCCAAAATTCTGGGTTGGAGTGTAACCTCAACCTCTCTTAGGCTCAAGTTCTACTAAACCCAACAGAAGTAATATGTTTTACCTGCTTCAACCTATAATTAATGTTTTTAAGACGAGAGATTGTGTACAATATCCCAAGAGTTTTAGGATTAAGACTACCCTGAGACTTGTGGGGCAGTCTGATTCTTAAACATGTTACTCTCTCCAACCACACCTTATTCTGTGCAATTTCTGCACCTGTCCTCTTATATATCTTTCATAAGAAATCTTCGAACCATGTCAAGTTCAAGATGTCTTGGAACAGATGCTATTCAATACAATGGTTAAATAAGATTTCAGAAGACTGATTAAAAATGTGCTGGATCCATCTGACAAGTGATAGGATTAATACATACATTATCAGACATCATCACTAATTTAGCCATTAAAATGTGAGCTCCTTGAATGCAGAAACTGTTACTTTCCATTTGTATCCAAATAGATACAAAAGAAAGCATGCTTTCTTTGCCCATCCCTACCTCCTCATTCATTTGAGAATAGATTCTTTATATTGATTCGGGTGAGGTCCCTTTAAGATTCCTTTCTGATTCTCAACCCCCCCATGGCTGAAGAAGCTAAGACCTTTGATTCACAAATCCTGGTCAAAAGCACCCTTTGAATTCCTATGGGAGATATCCGGGCTCTCCCAGGCCCCCATGGGATCTGAGGCAACTTGGGCTGTCCCAGATTGGCTTCTGGCTTGAATTCCAGAAAGGGGTAGAATTTGCTAGGTGGGGGTTGGGAAACCTGAGCAGATCATTAGAATGGGGGCTGGGAACACAATATCAATCATTGGGATATCACACAGGAATACTCAGTAAAAGACATAGATCTCTCTTACTACAAAACTACTCTACATTGAACTTGAGCTATTCTTGTAGTAAGTATAAGGTAGGGGTGACTAGAATACAACATCTGGCCGTGTTCTATCCAGAAGATAGGCAATTGCTTCCACTGTCTAAAAGATGTAGACAACAATGATCGGTTTCTTGGTTTCCCTAACTACAATGTAAGAATACTGGCAACTGATTCAGGAGGAGCCATCCCCTATTTGGTCTTCCAACACACCAAAAACAAGATAGTTAGGGTTCAGATTTCCTTAGATGAGTCTTGAGACTAGCCTTCAAATTCACTAGTATCCTCTTCTGTCACCTGAGCATGGATGATTGAAAAGAAATCTTGAAAATATAGCTGCTTCACAAGTTCAAGGGAGGAACTCCTGAGTCATTTCTGGCTACCCACTGGTAGATGATTCCTACATCTTTTAACACTCATAGAGAAGATATCCCAAGACTAGGGGAAAAAGTCCAGTAGAAAGGATAGACAGAAATCCATACTTGTGAATTATATAGACAACACAGATCGGGGGAGAGGGTAAAATATCTGTTCAGCAATCCTATAAAATACATTTGAAGAGAATAAGTAGATCATGGGTTCTCTCACAGTTTAAGTATTTAATATGGGATTATAAGTTTTGTTATAAAGGTTTTTGGTTTTTTGTAGTAGGGGGGGGGGGAAGCACATACATATGTAATCAACGCAGAAATTTGCTCTTCCTTTTGCCATTCAGAATTAAGTGAAGTCAAAGCCAAATCCACAAATCATAAAAATTCATAGAATCATCTCTTCTGGAAGGGAGCTTAGAGGTCCAACTTTGTTGTTTTGAATGAGAAAATTTGAGAATCCAATTTTTTTTTTATTTAGAATTTTTTCCCACAGTATATATGCATGAGTATTTTTAAAAAATAATATTATCCCTTGTATTCATTTTTTCAAATTATCCTCCCCTCCTTCCATTCCCTCCCCCCAATGACAGGCAAACCCATACATTTTACATATGTTACAATATAACCCAGATACAATATATGTGTGTAAATACCATTTTCTTGTTGCACATTAAGTATTAGATTCCGAAGGTATAAGTAACCTGGGTAGATAGACAGTAGTGCTAACAATTTACATTCACTTCCCAGTGTTCCTTCTCTGGGTGTAGCTGTTTCTATCCATCACTGATCAACTGGAAGTGAGTTGGATCTTCTTTATGTTGAAGATATCCACTTCCATCAGAATACATCTTCATACAACATTGAAGTGTACAGCGATCTTCTGGTTCTATTCATTTCACTCAGCATCAGTTGATGTCTCTTCAAGCCTCTCTGTATTCCTCCTGCTGGTCATTTCTTACAGAGCAATAATATTCCATAACCTTCATATACCATAATTTACCCAACCATTCTCCAGTTGATAGACATCCATTCATCTTCCAGTTTCTAGCCACTACAAAAAGAGCTGCCACAAACATTTTGGCACATACAGGTCCCTTTCTGCTCTTTAGTATTTCTTTGGGATATAAGCCCAATAGCAGCAATGCTGGGTCAAAGGGTATGCACAGTTTGATAACTTTTTTGGGCATAGTTCTAAATTGCTCTCCAGAATGGCTGGATTCTTTCACAACTCCACCAACAATGTATCAGTGTCCCAGCTTTCCCACATCCCCTCCAACATTCATCCTTATTTGTTCCTGTCATCTTAGCCAATCTGATAGGTGTGTAGTAGTATCTCAGAGTTGTCTTAATTTGCATTCTCTGATCAGTAGTGATTTGGAACACTCTTTCATATGAGTGGATATAGTTTCAATTTCATCATCTGAGAATTGTCTGTTCATATCCTTTGACCATTTATCAGTTGGAGAATGGTTTGATTTCTTATAAATTAGAGTCAGTTCTCTATATATTTTGGAAATGAGACCTTTATCAGAATCTTTAACTTTAAAAATATTTTCCCAATTTGTTACTTCCCTTCTAATCTTGTTTGCATTGTTTGTACAGAAACTTTTTAGTTTGATGTAATCAAAATCTTCTATTTTGTGATCAATAATGATCTCTAGTTCTCCTTTGGTCATAAATTCCTTTCTCCTCCACAGGTCTGAGAGGTAGACTATTCTCTGTTCCTCTAATCTATTTATGATCTCATTCTTTATGCCTAAATCATGGACCCATTTTGATCTTATCTTGGTATATGGTGTTAAGTGTGGACCCATATCTAATTTCTGCCATACTAATTTCCAGTTTTCCCAACAGTTTTTTCCAAATAATGAATTTTTATCCCTAATGTTGGTATCTTTGGGTTTGTCAAAGATTAGATTGCTATAGATGTACCCTTTTTTGTCCTTTGTATCTAATCTGTTCCACTGACCGACTGGTCTATTTCTTAGCCAATACCAAATGGTTTTGGTGAATGCTGCTATATAATATAGCTTTAGATCAGGTACACTTAGACCACCTTCCTCTGACTTTTTTTTCATTAGTTCCCTTGCAATTCTCGACCTTTTATTCTTCCATATGAATTTTGTTATTTTTTCTAGGTCATTAAAATAGTTTCTTGGGAGTCTGATTGGTATAGCACTAAATAAATAGATTAGTTTGGGGAGTATTGTCATCTTTATTATATTCGCTCAGCCTATCCAAGAGCACTGAATGTCTTTCCAATTATTTAAATCTGACTTTATTTTTGTGGCAAGTGTTTTGTAATTTTTCTCATATAATTCCTGATTATTCTTTGGTAGATGGATTCCCAAATACTTTATACTCTCAACATTTGTTTGGAATGGAATTTCTCTTTGTATCTCTTGCTGTTGCATTTTGTTGTTGATATATAAAAATGCTGAGGATTTATGTGGATTTATTTTGTATCCTGCCACTTTGCTAAAATTCTGAATTATTTCTAATAGCTTTTTAGCAGAGTCTTTGGGAGAATCCAGTTTTTCAACTAGTTAGGAAGTAGCAGCATCTTTTTGACCCCTAAATCAACTCTGACTCCAGATACAAAGTGCTTTCCCTCCTCTAGCTGTAGCAAGGGGAGAAGGGAAAGCAGCACATATTCCTAAATAAGAGAGCTGGGGCAGAATTCCCAGGATTATCTCTGAGGGGGGATGGGGGTGCCCAGGGGTATCCTGATTATTCACTGAACCTTGAGTGGCAACAACACCGCTATTTCCTTTCACAAATCCTCTAGGGCAAACCTACCAGAGAACATTAAGGAGCAAGCTTCTGGGGGCCAGGAAGAGAGCAAGAGCAAAAAGAGAGGCTGAGGTAAAGCCTAGATACCCTAATGCAAGGCTTGATATCTGGTGGGGTAGATGTCCTGGCATTAATAGGAAACAAATTTTAACTCCTCATCTCCAACCAGGGATTTGTATCCCCCACCTCCACAGTTAGTGTTTGGCTCTGTTCTCTGTCCACTGTGTAAAAAATCAGCCTGCAAGACATCTCAAAATGCAGACCAATTCTAGAGGAACAGAATGTGATAAAAACTACCTTTACTCCATAGAAAGAGACAGAGCACAGACCCAAGGAAGATAAAGTTTTGAAACAGGAAAGGGTAACTAGAAGGAATTGAGAAAGGAAAAAGAGCTGAAGCCAAAAAGGTTTCAGAAGTTGGCCAAGACCTTGAGCCCCAAGGGTACCTCCTTTTTTTTGAAGCCTCCAGTCTCATTTGTTGTGTCTACTTCATTATCTCAAGGCCAGTGAGCTTTCACTGCCCCATTCTTCACTTTCCCTCTGCTGGCAAGTATCACAGAGGTCTTATCACCTCTGAAGGCTGAGTGGGGGAAACTGAGGCAAGGGGCAGCAGCCTAGAGCCAAATACAGCTGCTTTCAAAGCTAAGGGGAGAGGAGGGAATGGATGGACTTAGTCATCTCCACTTGATTATTCTAAGTATACACATTGCTGCTTGGCCCCTCTGAGGATAGACCTAGACAGACATGCTGAAATACTGGTTTATTGATTGAATGAGAAAACAATGGTTTGATTTCCATTTCTGGAATAGAGGAGAGAATAGCATGGAGAATCCCCTCCATACTCTCAATACACAGGATCACTATCTATCCTAGACCTGCCCTCTTCTTCCCTCCCCACTCTTCAAAGAGCTCAGTCCAGATCCTGAATCCAGGAACCAGACACACAGCAAGGGAGAGAGACCATCTGCAAGAACTGCCCATGGTTTATAAACCAATCCCCTCCTGAGGGTCCTAAGTTAGGCCACTGATAGGATTCAGGGCCCCAAGAGGGAGCTTAAGAGTCTTAGAAAATACTGGAGAATCCAGTTGGCACAGGTAGAGGGAATGAGTCACAAAGCTCCTGCTTGACACCTTGGGTAATACCTGAGGAAAAATTTCTTGACAAGGTCAACAGTGTCACCCTGAGGTTGAGTGGGAAACTTCTGCCTCCCTAGTACAAAGTTCTGTCCTAATAGCAAGGCTTCACTCTCAAACTGGCTCTGGTGGAAGGGGGTGCCCTCAGCCAGGCTCTTCACCAGCATCTCCACAAAGAGCTTCCATCGAGGGGCATAGTAGCCGGCCACCAGTCCTGCAAGTTGCTTGTTGGCATAGTCCAAGATGTTCCCTGTGGGCCCCCACAAGGTCAGCTGGTAGAGGGCATTCTGCTTATACTGCCAGGCCTCTGCCTCACTGACTGACATCTCCTGGGCCTGCTCCAGCCAGGCACCTAAAAGGAACCGCTCATCACTGGCCAGCAGATCATCCAAGGAGGGCAGCAGGTCAAAAACCAGCAGGCCTCCAACAGTGAGCAAGGCCGGCATTGCTCCCGCCTCAAAGGCTGTCCTGAGCTCCTCATAGTACAGGCTCACCAACTCCTGGGCAACCTGCCTTGTGACATCCAGCAGGTCATAGCGAAAGGCAGGGCTAGAGGCCAGCACTGGGGCCGCTTCCAACAGTAGCCTCCAGGCCTCAAATACATCACTGCGGTTGTACCAGACAGAAATGTCCAGGTGAAGGGACGGTCGCTTCACCAGTGGGCTGCGGTTGTGGCCAGTGCACAAATCACCAGAACAGTTGTAGACACTTTGGAGCAGCAGCCTCCAGGCAGCTTCTGCATGGGAGTGGGGAGTCCCATACCGCTGGGCTGCAAAGCCCGCTACCCAAGCCCCTAGGTTAGACAAGGGACCCTTCTGCCAGCCCAGCTCAGCCATCAGGGCATAGACTACTTCATTCTGATTGATGCCTTCTGGGACAATGCCAGTACCCACAAAGGTGGAATTGGGAAAGAGCCGGGCATCTGAGGGTCCCCTGTTCACAGCGTCCAAAGCCCCAAAAAGTCCATGGTTTCCCCCAAAATTGTGCAACATGCACCAGATGAATGGCTGGCCGTAGAAGGAGTCAGTACGGGAGTAGACAGGCTTGGATTCAGCATAGAGATCAAGGACAAGAAGGCGGCCAAGAGGCACGGCCTTTAGCACAGCCTTCACCTGGGGGGGTTTCCAGAAGTCAGGCTGGTGTTGAAAAAGCCAGCCCTGGAGAAGCCACACAGCATCAACATCCACTGTAGAAAGAAGGGATAGCTGGTGAGAGAAGGAAAACACCTGGGTGTCTCCCACAGGGAACTCAAGCCTAGACTCTGACCCTTGAGACCCATCCTACATTGGACCAATGTAGCTCTCTTACCTTACCTTAGGTTCTCTGGCCCTAGTGAGTCAGGTACTGCCTACTATGTGCTAAGTACTAGAGCTACAATTAAAGGGGAAAATAGTCCTTGCTCTTAAAGAGCTCATATTCTATCAGAAGGGACAACATACAAATGGCTATGGAAAAATAAGATACAGCCAGGATGTACTAGAGACAATCAGCAGAGGGAAGGCACTATTGTAAAGGGAATCAGGAAAGCTTCCTGGAGGAGGTGGCTCATTAGACAGGAAGACAGGGAAAGGCAAACATGATGAAAAAAGTTTAGACATGGGGGACGGGACAGAGTCAGCAGAGAGTCTTCTTCTAGAAATAACAGGAACATTAGTGTCCAAGAGTAATCGGGCTGGACAGAGATGGACCTGGGCTTGAAAGGAGTCCGAGGTAGGAGGAAGTGTATAAGTCAGAGAGAGTTGCAAAAATCAGTACAATATATTTCATTTTGGAGGTAATGAATACCACTGACATTAACAGAATGAGAAATTAACATGTTCCTTTTTGGACATTATTAAAACAGTCCATGTGTGAAGTGAGGATGAGGGGATGGCTGTGATAAAAGATTTGTACATAAGAGATGCTACAAAGTGACAGGATTTCTAAGTATAGGATGACAATATACTTGAAAGGAATAGGAAAGTTAACAAGATGGGAAGGATGAGGAAGGAAAGACCATAAGTTCAGCTTTGGACTAGTTGTATTTAAGACATTTATGGGTTATTCAGTTGGAGATGTCCAATAGGCAGTTGGACAGATGAGATTAAAGGTCAGCAGAGAAATTAGGGCAGGATTCAGAGATCTGAGAATAATCAATAAGGTGCAAATGATAGTTGAAGGAGATGGATGATATCACCAAGTGAAATTAATATAGAGGGAGGAGAGAGGGCCCAGGACCGAGGCCTCTGAGATTCCCAGGGTCAGTGGGGGTGACTCAGACAAAGTTCCAGTAAAGGAGACTGAGGAGTGATCATGGAGAACCAAAGAACAGTCACAGAGAGAAGGGAATCAAAATGTAAAAGACTGTAGAGGAGCCAGGAAGGACAAGTTTGGAGAAGAGAACCTCTGATTTGGCAATTAAGAGATCCCTGGGTCCCTGAGAGCAGTTTCAGGGAGGAAAGCTGAGACAGTTCCTGCAGGCAGCTTCTCAAGGTGAGGAGCAATGGAGAGATTGTGTTTCCTCCTGAAGAACATTTTGTAATGAAACTGTGAACACTGGGGCCAGGCTTTGAGCAGGGATCATGAGAGCAGCTCACATTTAAAGAGGGCTTCAAGCTCTGCAAAGCATGTAACACAGGGCAGTGTGTGCTATTATCCCCATTTTACAGATGAAGAAACTGAGGCTCAGAGATATTTAAGAGTTTCCCCAGGGTACCTCAGGCAGTGAGACAGGCTCACAGTCATTAACAGTCAATTTATCCTCAGCATCAGCCTCCTGACACCCCCCTACTTTTCCCAAACTTCTTCTTTCCTTTATGACACCCCCTTCCCTCCCCATCTGACTGATCTCTCCCCTTGCCCATCTCCCTCAGCACCTTGTTCTCCTCACCTGCAATCATGGCCTCATAGACTGCAGCTGTGGTGGCAGCCAGGTAAGCTGGCTCAGAGGAAGGGGGTTCCATTTCATTGAAGGTATCAGCATTATAGATGTGGTCAGTACCATATTCCTGAATCAGCTCCCTCAGGAAGAGGCTCCCAACCACAGGGAACAAGGGATCTTCAGGGGCTAAGAGGTAGGAGCAGGAGTAAGTACAGTTGAAGTGGCCCCACATGCCCAGATGGGTGACATTGGCCTGAGGGAACACCCTAGAAGGGAAGGGAGAGATATGATGAAGGGAGATTGAGGGAGCAGACAGGGGATGGGAGAGATGAGGGGCAGAATTATATTGATGGAGGGAAAATTTGACCAGAGTGCCTCCCCCTCTAATCTCCTTACAGAGGCCCCACAAAGGAGCTCTTTCTTTGTATCAAAGTGTTTCCTCCTTCAGGGATTAACCAGCAGAATCAAGGACTTATATGTAACTTTTTAGGGACATGGACCTCCTTTGGCAGTCTGGTGTAGTCATCCTCAGAATAAAATTTTCAAATGCAAAGGAAACCAATTCTATGAAAACACAATGATCAAAATGCTAAAACAAAACAACCAATCAAAAAACCTCAACTCAACTTCATAGAACCCTATGCAAGAACCCCCAAATAAAGTGAGCATTGTTTTTTGGCACAATGTCAATAAAATAATTGTATTGTGATCATTAATTTATAGTCAGAACTTTATGCTATTTAGTGGAAGGCTGGTGGGGAAGAACAAAGGCAAGGAGGCTGGAGAGAAGCTCAAGGCACAGGGTCCCATGAGTATCTTCTGTAATGGGAGTTTCCTTCAGGGGTTCATGGGTATTAGGGAAAAATGACTGGACTTGGAGTTAGGATTCAAGTTCTGCTGCAGACACTTATGCCCATAACATCTCTCACAAGAGACTTATATGTTATTGTTCTCCACCTTGGATCATAAGCTAATTTCCAGAAGGGATTATCTCATTCTTTGCATTTGCCTCCCCACCACCCAATCCAGCACATAGTATATGTTTAAGTGCTTAAGAAATATTTGATTGGGAAAAAAAAAAAAAGAAAAAGAAAAAGAAAGGAATATTTGATTGACTGAGTGAAGGCACGCAAAGTAGGGAAGTGCTTTTTTTCATGGTCACACAGTTTGTCAGCAGCAGAGTCAAGACCAGAATCCTAATTTGGCAGCCCCCAGAACAAGGTTCTTTCTGCTTCTTCCCATAAGGTTAATTCTCCATTTATACAGGGTTTTTAGAATAACTTTTCTGTGGAGCAGTAGAATGAGGGCTGAGTTTATAAATAAGGGAATCAAGTTCAAATCCCAACTTTGCAGTTTCCTCTTCTGAGACTACAGATAAGATAACACTTCTTCAGGCTTCAGTTTAATCAGGCAATAAATACTTCTCAAGCTTAAGCTATGTGACAGATGGTGAGATGCAGACAAATGAAACATGCTTGCCCTAGAGGAACTGACATTCTAAGAGAGACAACACAAGGTGAGGAGCTGACATCCTAACAGAGGAGGCACAAGATGAAGAGCTGATCTCATAAGAGAGGAAACATAAGATGAGGAGCTACATCCTAACAGGAATCAGGCACCTCCGTTCGGTTACGGACCCACAAGGCAGATTCCAGGCCATCTAGTTGGGAGGGTACTGGCAGCTGGGGGACAGAGAAGGTCTCCCACCACAGGAGATGGCCTCTAAAGTCCCTCCCAATTCCAGATCTATGACCACTGCTGGAAACAAAACAGATCTCACTTTTCTGCCATTTGACAGAGGAAATGACTTGTTCCTTACCCAAGGTGACTAACAAGTGTCTGATCTGAGAATCAAATGGAGGTTTCCTCTTTTTTCTATCACCCTGCAATTTTCCTAGAGAAAGGCAGTGGAATGTCTTGTCCTCTGGATGGGAGATTGTAAACATGAATTGAGCACTAGGATGGTCTATACAGGCTGTCCAGTCTGAGCTCCTGATCATAGGGAAGAGGAAATCAGGCCTGGAAAGATTAAGCTAAGCAGGACTGAAACCCAGATCCTCTGACACCAGATATACCATGCTTATCACCGCCTCTCCTGGACGGGATCTTTGAATTTTGCCATCTATGGGCCTGCCTTGCTCTCTCTTAGTAAACTCACCTGGTAAATGCCTTGGGGACATGTCCAGCAAATGCAGGAAGCACTGCTTTCATCCCAAAAGATCTCATTCTCTCCAGAATCTGGTACTGGGGAGGGAAAAGGAAGGACAGCTGGGTCAGGCTCACCAGGAAGCTCTTCTCTCAGTCAGGAAGCCTCCTCTCCTGCCCCATTACCTGCAGGGAAGACTGCTTTCGATGCCAGGAGGAGGATAGGGGGCCAGCCCAGCTATGCAGGTTGCCCATTCGCTCCCATGCCAGGAAGGCTGGGCCAGTGAAGTACTCATCTATCTCTGTCTCATTCAGGCCCAGGGTCAAGTACACCTGGAGAAAAGAGAGAGAACCCTGATAACCAGCCTTCTTTTGAGTGAAGCAGTTATCTTCATACAGATTTCATTTTATCCTCAGTTCCATGTGGTAAGACAGGGCAGGTATTATTATCCCCATTGGACTCAGGAGAAAACTGGTGTCCCAGTCTGGGTGGGGGGAGGGGAGGAGGGGAAATCATCTGCCTCCCGGGCTAGTACTTTCCTAAATATTCCAGAATGCCTCTTGCTCGGCCCCTCCCAACAAACTTAGATAATTAAGGCAGCCATCAGGCCAAATTAGAAGTAGATTCGTGGAATGGCAGGATGGAAGGGGAGCCAATCTTTCCTATTACAGAGAAATAAACTGAGACCCAGCGAAGTACGTAATTTGCTTTTCTCCAAACAGAGAAGGGAAAAAAGAAAGGGAGAGAAGGAAAGGAAGAGAGAAAAGAGGAAGGAGGGAGGAGAAAGGGAGGAGACTGGAAGAGTAAGAGGAGGAAAGCAACGAGAGGAGGAAGAGGAAGGAGGAAATATGAGAGGAAAAGGGAGGGAGGAAGAAGAGGGGGGAGGCGAGGAGGAGAGAGGAAGGACCCCAGGAGGGAGGCAGCGAGAGGAGCGCGCACAGAGGGGGGTGGAGGAGGGAGAGGAGGCTGCGGAGGAGCGCAGAAGCGGCTCTCAGGGCAGCCCGGACCCACCCTCCGCCACACGGCCTCCTGCCCGACGGCGGCCAGCGCCAGGTTGATGCCGTTCAGGGCCATCCAGTCGATCTCACGCTCCCAGCGCTCCCAGCCCCACCACACGAAGGAGTAGCTCTGCGTGCACACGTTCTGGTAATAGCGGTACCTGCACGGAGGGCGGGGTGAGCTCGGCCCGGGGATCTCCCCGCGGCCGCCTCCCCGCGCCCCGTTACCTGTTGGGCGTGCTCTCGGTCAGCGGCGCGGGCACTGCGGGCAGAGGGTCGGGCAGGCGCAGCTGCGCGCCCGACCACGCCACGTGACAGCCGCAGAAGGCGCGCAGGTAGCGGTGCAGTCCGGCCGCGGCCGCCACGCCGCTGGAGCCGGCTACCTGCACGGGGGTCCCGCCGCCGCCGCCGCCACTCAGGCGGAACGCATCGGCGCCCGGGGCCGGCGCCAGGGAGCGATTCACGGACACGGAGAAGCCGGCAGCCGCCCGCGCGCCCAGCAGTCGCGACAGCAGGCCCCGCACGGCCGCTGCTTCGCGGGCCTCGTCCCCAGCCACATCGGCCCCCGCCCGGCTCAGGAGCAGGCAGGCGAGAACCGCCGCGGCAGCCGCCATCGCTCTCCCCTCCGCGCCCAGCAGCCAACTTTCAAGTTCCTCGACCAATCGCCTAAGACCCTGGAGGGGGCGGTGCCGCTGCTGCCCAATCAACGGCCTCCATCTCGTGCACGTGATTTTGGAGTTTAAAAGGACCTAGCGTACCTGTCTTCCGGTTTGGTTTATGAAAGTTTGGTCCAACTACTGGAGCAGCCCATCGTCCACTTTGAAGTACGAGTCACTGACTTCCCCTTCGGACTTAAATGTCTTTCTTCCGCTTCTGGAGCTAGGGGTTGCAGTGGCTAGATGCAATGGCTCAGAAACGGGAGCTCTTCCCTAAGTGAGCCACTTAATTTCGTTCACCATATTTTCCTCATCTGCAGCACGATGCTAACAAGAGCACTGCTCTTACAGGGCTGTTATTGATGCAATATGTGACGCATTTTGCAAACTTGAAAGCTACAAACGCTCTTTGCTGCCACTACTAGCACCCCCATCACCACCTCACTATTATTACTATCCTTGTCTTAATTATTTCTGTAATCAATCATCAAAAATGCATTAAGCCTTCGGTGCTAGCTGCTGAGAATGCAAGATAAGACTGAAATAACGCCCGCACTTGTTTTACCCCCGCTAAATTCTTTGAAGCTAGAACAGAGGTTACATCTTTATCTTTATCTTCCTCACCGTGCAGCACTGTGCCTTGCACAGCAGGAAACAGCTAACAAATGTAGTCCTGTTTTGTTGCAGTGCCCTCTGCTGAGTTAGGCATTATGAAGAAAAGAGGGAAGAACACTGGACTTGAAGTTGGCTGAACATCTTCAAGTCCCAGCAATGCCACTGATTTTGTTTATGTGAACCTGAATAAGTCTAAAACTTTTTTGAGCTTCATTGGTCTTGATGAGAACTAGAATTGGGGCAACTAAATGAAATTAGGTTTAACTGAGGTCTAGTGGCAGGTTGGGGCACAGGGAGTCACATAGAGCTCCCCTGAAACCCCTCTGGATTCGACGCAAGGATACAGAGTTAAATGAGGTCTTGTGGCAGCAAAGGAAATTTATAGGAATTTAAAGGAATTTATAGACCCGAAAACCTAGATTGATAAAAGAATTTTATTGTAGGGTTTGGAAGTAAAGTCTAGTTAGTAAAAGGTGTTAGGTAAAGAGAGGAGGACACCAGAAGTTCCGGTGGACAGAAAATTGTCATGTTTGGAACCTCTGCAAAAGAGAGGGCTCCAGCTTGGCTCTTTTATAAGGAGAGATTTAGCTAAAGCGGCCTGTGGGTGAGTCCCAAGTTGGTTCCTCAAGGGGTTTCATCAAGGGCTAGAATTTGCTAGATTGGGTTTGGGAAATCTGAGCAGATCATTAGAATGGGGGCTGGGACAGCCCAAATTGCCTCAGATCCTATGGGGGCTGAGAGAGCCCCAATATCTCCCATTGTAGTTCAGAAGGGTGCTTTCCACCAGGACTTGTGCATCAAAAGTCCTAGCTTCTTGAATTGATCAGCTTCTTGAATTGATTGGAAGAGACTTCAGAGATCATCCAGATTGGTGATGTCAAATTTAAATAGAAAGGGAACATTTTGGGCTATATATTAACAAATTAACATTATTTTTTCTGTTTTTTTTTTTTGTTTGTTTGGTTGGGATTTTTTTGTTAAATATTTCCCAATTATATTTTAATCTGGGTTGGGCCACAAGTTTTAAGACCAACTTCCTTTTTTTTTTTTTTTTTTTTTTAAATTTTAATCGTTTTTATTTACCAGATATATGCATGGGTAATTTTACAACATTAGCAATTGCCAAACCTTTTGTTCTAATTTTTCTCCTCCTCCCCCCCCCTCCCGATGGCAGGTTGACTAATACATGTTAAATATGTTAAAGTATAAATTAAATACAATATATGTATACATGTCCAAACAGTTGTTTTGCTGTACATAAAGAATCGGACTTGGAAATAGTGTACAATTAGCCTGTGAAGGAAATCCAAAATGCAGGCGGACAAAAATAGGGGTATTGGGAATTCTACATAGTGGTTCATAATCATCTCCCAGAGTTCTTTCGCTGGGTGTATAGTTGGTTTTATTCATTATTGAACAAATGGAACTGATTTGTTTCATCTCATTGTTGAAGAGGGTCACGTCCATCAGAATTCATCATCATATAGTATTGTTGTTGAAATATACAATGATCTCCTGGTCCTGCTCATTTCACTCAGCATCAGTTCATGTAAGTAGGACCAACTTCCTAGACTCTCTAAATTACAGAAGAGGAAATTGAGGCCCTGATAGGTAAGGGACTTGCTCAAAGTCAGGCAGGGAATAACCGGTGGAAGTAGAATTGAAACAGACACACACACAATTTCAGAATTGGAAGTTTTCTTCCAACATGTATTGGAATAAGGTTCACTTCTATGACATATCTAATAAGCAGATCTTAACTAGCCCTGCTTCTAAAGGTCCATCAAGGATTAGCCCCATGCCTCCCATGGTTGAATGTAATTATTAGAAAATACTCAAGTCTGCTTTTGCATGCATAGGTCCTATTTCTGCCCTCTGGAGCCTAACCAAACAACTTTTAGGAAGAAAGAACCCTACTGGTCATCTTTCTACCCAACACTGTCATATTACATTTGAGGAAATTTGTTGTGAGATATTGAATGATTTATCCAGAGTCTCATAGGCTAATTAATGACCAAACTGGGGTTTGAACCCAGGTACTGTGACTAGAAATTCAGCAGAGAATCCCTCTTTTATGGGTGCACCTTAAACATTTGGACATAGCTGTTATGTTTTTATTCTCTTCCTTTCCTCAAGCTAAATCCCTGCAGCCAGTTTCTCTTTCCCTATAACTGCTCCCTTCCCATCCTTTCACCCTCATCCCCAAAATACAGACTTTTGATTTTTTCCCATGATATGACATCAGAAGTTCTTGGTAAAATCCCGTACTAAGGAATGTCTGACCACTGCTTACATTTCCTTTGCTGGCTCATAATACATATTCTTTCTCTTAATTGTGGAGGATACATATATGTATAATGAGAGAGAAATGTGTGTCTGAACAAAACAAAAATCCCAGTGTGGAAAATATCTCCACCAATGTACACTAACAACTTTCAGCCGCTTAGAGCCTAGGTCACTAAGAGTTTAAGAAAGCTGGCCACGGTCACAAAACTAATATTTGTCAGATAAAGGTCTTGAACCTAGAACTTCTTATTTCAAGGATTCTAGCTACTATTATAGGCTGCTTTGGGGCTGTAATTGCAATGTAAAATAATAATTTCCTGTACTGAAACCAAACTTCAGCATTTGTAGAAGAGTAAGTAAAATGGGACCAGTCTCTGAGGTTCGGGGAAAACAGCCCAGTATGTAAATGACATCCTCTAGAGAAATCCCTTTCTTATACAAACTTCAAAGGATTTACAGTCTCCTGAGAAACTCCTTTGATATACAAACTTCTCCATATCCTTTAGAAGCAGAGACTAATACAAATCCTGTTGTGTATAAAATAAAGATCTCAAGCTGTGCCTCCTAGCAATATGGGAGATATTGCCTGCCAAGACATCTTGGTGTTCTTTTCTAATCAATAAAGCCTTTCTTGTCACAGATTTGAGTAGGTGAATTCTTTCACCATGAATCCAGCCTTGGCACTTTGGAGGGAGAAGGAAGAGAGAGAGAGGCAGACAGACAGAGAAAGAAATCACAGACCCATCTCTGCCCAGAGTATCACACCCTCTTCAACTAGATTTTATTTGTATTCTTAACTAACCAACCTTCACTGAGCTACTACCACAACCTATGTCTTCCCTGAAGGCATGATATGACTGTGAGTTAGGTAGTAATGGCTGATTTATTTTTTTAAGGACATGTGACTTCAATAATAAAGGGAATACTCACTGAGGGAGAAGAAATTCCCTACATCCATATAGGTCAGCTCTTGGGCTATCATTTACAATATGAGAATGGCTTTGATCCCATTGAAAGGTTAAATGATTTGCCTAGGGTCACATCAGAATTATATTATTAGACTTGAACCCAAGTTGTCTAGTCTTAATAGGCTAGTAAGCATCCACTGAACTAGGCTGCTTCTTGATTAATGTAAAGAAATAACACATCTGGATTATTATTTCTCCAATGAAGGAAATTAAAATTTAGAGAAGTCTTGCTCACAGCTGCAGAACTATTAAGTATCAGAGGAACCAAACACACTTAATTCAAAAGACCCATTCTCTGTTACATCATCCTCTATAGTCTATATCATCATCTTCATAGGCTCATAGGTCTTCAGAGCCAGAAAAGATCTTAAATCAGATTTGTCCGACCTTTTATTTTACAGAGGAAGAAAATGAAGCTTCTTTTTGATGATGTCTGCACTCCAGAATTAGCCCTACCTCCCCTGCTTTGTCCCCATTGCTTTAGACTAACATCCCAATTCTCTGCCATCCTAAACTAACAAAATTTATGGTAGCTCCCATTTTTCCTTTAGGGTCTAACTCCAAATACTCTGGAGATGTCAGCTAGTGAATCTAATGTGTGGCAAAGTTCTGGAAAGAGTGAAAAGTTCAGCCAGCTAATTCTAATTTATAGACACAGTTTAACAATTTGTTTGCTTTTGTTAAAGCTAGAGCTAGAAGGAACTTTTAAGGATCATCTCGATTAGATTGTAATCCAACTCCTTCATTTTATAGATAAAGAAATTAAGGCCCAGAAAGGTTAAGACTTCTTCAAAGTCACAGAGATTAGGTTGTTTGGTATAATGGAGAGTCCTGAATTTGAAGAGGGAGATTCGACCTGCATTCATATCTCAGCTTTATCACTATATCTTTAGGTAAACCACTCATTCCCTATTGATCTGTTACTTCTTTCTAAAATTAGAGTTGAACTAAATGATGTTCAAAGTTCTTCTCAGTTCTAAACCCTAGGAGACTATGATATATATACATATAAGATATATGTATATTTGTGTGTGTATGTATATATATATATATATATGTGTGTGTGTGTGTATACATATACACACACACACACACACCCCTTTGTTGTCTTAACATGGAGAGGTAAGTTGGTGGGAATGATGGAACTTTCTTACTTAGTGGGAAGAAAGGAGAGTGACATGGCAAAATGGCAGAGAAAATGTTAGGGCGATAGAGATTTGAAGTAAATGCCCTCACATTCTATCATCTAGTCAATCGTCTATTTTATTTATACACAAAGCCAGCTCTGCCTCCATTTGTTACAGCTGAGAATTAGAATCTGGATCTAAGAGACACATGAAGGCACTTTATGGAATGAGATGGACGATAGATAATAGGCTATCTTGAACTTCTTTAGATCATTGTTTTAGGACCAGGAGGAACCTCTGGGATCATCTGGCACAAACTAGATCAATCTAATTTATTTAGCAGATGAGAAAACTGAAGTCCGGAAGATAAACAATTATTTTCCTAAGGTCACATAACAGACAGTTGAGCTAGTCCCTGAACCTTGGTCCTTAGACTCCAAAGACAGTATTCTTTCTATTGTACCACATATCTTTTAGGGGAAAGTCTTGATGAAGACTTTGGGCAAGAGAAAACTAGGGGGGGGGGATACAAAAGGCCAGTTTGCTTGGAATAGAAGACACAGTTTAGAAAGTTGGTACTGACCAACAGGAGAAATACAGAGAGGCTTGGAGAGACTTACATCAACTGATGCTGAGTGAAACGAGCAGAACCAGAAGATCATTATACACTTCAACAATGATACTGTATGAGGATGTATGCTGATGGAAGTGGATTTCTTCAACATAGAGAAGAACTAATCCAATTCCAATTGATTAATGATGGACAGAAACAACTACATCCAGAAAAGGAACACTGGGAAATGAATGTAAACTGTTATTTTTACCTTCTGAATCCAATTCTTCCTGTGCAACAAAAAATTCGGTTCTACACACATATATTGTATCTAAATTATACTGTAATATATTTAACATATATAGGACTGCTTGCCATCTGGGGGAGGGGGTTGGGGGAGGAAGGGAAAAAATCTGAATAGAAGTAAGTGCAAGGGATAATGTTGTAAAAAATTACCCATGCATATGTACTGTCAAAAAATGTTATAATTATAAAATAAAATAAAAAATTAAAAAAAAAAAAAGAAAGTTGGTACTGAATCAGGGAAAGGTGATAAAAATGATATAGATTAGGGAGAATAAGAAGTCTAATTCTTATGGATAAGGAAGTATGGCACTTGGAACAGAGTGTGGGAAGAATGAATACAGCTTCATACAATCATGTGTCAAGATCTCTCAGTTTTCCCTGGGATTACCTGCCTTCCTTCCTCAATTGGGGGATGGAGTGAGGTATCAAGGCTTTGGTGCTTTCTTCCTGTAGCTGTAGATCTGGCTCTTAGTTCAGAAATAAGCAGAATTCTTAGATGTTCAGCTTGCTGGGTCAGATGGTTTTAGATCAGGCTCATTTCCCAATCCTCCCAGGGGATTGGGAAGCTGACTTCAGTTCTAAATTTCTCTATCCAACATTATTTTTCTCTTTTTGTACCTCCTCATACATGGCCATCTGTATTGGGAGGTGGAGATGGGGGTGACGGGAGGGGGTAGGGAGTAGCAAACAAGGAGGAGAAAGGGGGATGGCCTTGGGTATCTAACTGGGGGGAAAAAAAGAGTTCAACCTACGGGGAGCAAGGAATACGTTGCGTGCTAGTAGTAAAGAACTCTGGGACCCTTTCCCAGCTATATTTAATTTCACAGGGGAATTAGAAGGGACCTTAGAGGCCATCTAGTCTGACCTCCTGATTTTATAGATAAAGAAACAGGTCCTGGAGAAATGATTTGCCCAAGAGCCAGGACTGAAATCCAGGTCTTTTCCCTATAAATTTAGTACTATCCTTTTCCTTAAAAATCTGTCCTTCAACCAATAAACT
Organism: Sminthopsis crassicaudata; assembly: GCF_048593235.1. Lineage (NCBI taxonomy): Eukaryota > Metazoa > Chordata > Mammalia > Dasyuromorphia > Dasyuridae > Sminthopsis > Sminthopsis crassicaudata. Next base: position 353,557,475 of record NC_133620.1, read on the forward strand.
GGGAAAACATTTTTATAGCTAAAGATTCTGATAAAGGCCTCATTTCCAAAACATATAGAGAATTGACTCAAATTGATAAGAAATCAAGCCATTCTCCAATCGATAGTCAAAGGAAATGAACAATTTTCAGATAAAGAAATTGAAACTATTTCTAGCCACATGAAAATGTGCTCTAAATCATTATTGATCACAGAAATGCAAATTAAGACAATTCTGAGATACTACTACACACCTCTCAGATTGGCTAAGATGATAGGAACAAATAATGATGAATGTTGGAGGGGATGTGGGAAAACTGGGACACTGATACATTGTTGTTGGAATTGTGATTGGATCTAGCCATTCTGGAGAAAAATTTGGAAGTATGCTCAAAAAGTTATCAAACTGTGCATACCCTTTGAGCTAGCATTGTTACTACTGGGCTTATATCCCAAAGAGATTTTAAAGGAGGGAAAGGCATCTGTATGTGCAAGAATGTTTGTGGCAGCCCTCTTTGTAGTGGCCAGAAACTGGAAACTGAGTGGACGCCCATAAATTGGAGAATGACTGAATAAATTGTGGTATATAAAGGTTATGGAATATTATTGTTCTATAAGAAATGACCAGCAGGATGAACACAGAGAGGCTTGGAGAGACTTACATCAACTGATGCGGAGTGAATGGACAGAACCAGGAAATCATACGCAGCAACATCAATATTATACAATGATCAACTCTAATGAACATGGCTCTCTTCAACAATGAGACGATTCAAACCAGTTCCACTTGTTCAGTGAAGAGAGCCATATACATCCAAAGAGAGAACCATGAGAACTGAGTGTGGACCACAACATACCATTTCCACTCTGTTATTGTTTGCTTGCATTTTTGGTTTTTTCCTTTCAGGTTATTTTTATCTTTTTTCTAAACCCGATCTTTCTTGTGCAGCAAGATAACTGTATAACTATGTATAAGTATATTGGATTTAACATATACTTTAACATATTTAACATGTATGGGACTACCTGCCATCTAGAGGAGGGAGTGAGGAGAAGGAGGGGATAATTTGGAACAGAAGGTTTTGCAAGGGTCAATGTTGAAAAATTACTCATGCATATGTTTTGTAAATAAAAAGCTATTATAATAATAATAATAATAATAATAATAATAATAATGTAATTAAAAAAAATCTGTCCCTATCACATTTTCCCTAATTCTTAGGGAAATTCTCAGACTAAGCAGGGTATATCTCCTAGGGCTCAGGGTCCTGGCTACAGTGGACTGAATCCAAGTGCATAATTTCTGAGACATGCAAGAAGGGTGGAGAAATATGGCCAGTCCTACAGTTCCTTTGGAGAAGTACAGTCCAACACAAGTCTTTTTTAGAAAAGCAGTTTTATTGGTCAGGCTGATTATCAGGATGCAGTCACTAGAGACCACGAGCCCAAAAGAAATGGCCTGATAGCTCTGCATCTCCCTCCCCTCTCCTGCTCCTCTGAAAGCCTGGCCCCCACCAGCCCATCAGCACCAAGGGACCCTAGGCCCCACCCACACCCCATCCTCCATCAGTTAATTCTTCATCTCTCCAGAGGAGGAAGGAAATAAAAGGGGAGAAAAAAGTGAAGCGTGTATAAAAGAGGTTTTAAGCTCCCTTTTCAGAAACAGCCCCGAGCCCACCCCCACCCCCGACCCTTGGCTGAAAATAGCTGAATGCAATTCTACAGTATAAAATAATCATAATGTAAGGCAGTTTCTGAAAGAAGAAAAGGGGCAGGGAACAAGAAAGGAAGAAATGGGTATTAGGCTTAGGAAGACAAAGCACCTACTTGTAGACTTTGATTAAAGATGCCATCCTTGGGGGCTAAGCTGCCTCTGCAATTTATAACCCCAAAGAGTTACTGGGCTAAGGGGTGGGGTTGGCACTGGGGGATCCTGAAGAGAATATGGTCAAAAGTCAGCAGAGAGTATGTCCTGCCAATTGCAGATATTCTCCCGCCCCACTCCCGAGGCTGTGGAGCAGGGAAAACAAAGCTAAAGTAAGGGCAGAGTTGTGTCTAATCTGGGGGGAGGGAAGAGGAGCACTAATAAGCTTGGGCTGGGGTACAAGTACAAACAGGGCACAATTCCCTCTCCTGGTTTCCTCTCTTTGTCCTTTTTTGCTACACACATACACTCATCTGTCTCCTGTCAGAGGCACTTGTGTCCCTACCTTCAAAACCCTCCCTAGTCATAGTTTTCCAACCCTACCACTTTCCATTTCACTGATCCAGCTACAGCTGGGCAGCAAGCAATGGGCCAGGCTTTGGATCATACTACCCACCAAAAGGGGAAGGTTTGGCGGAGCCCTGCTGACACTTGAGGTGGCCATATCATAGTCACAGTGTCATAGTAGTCATAGTCACTGTCATAGTGGGCCAGTCAAGACAGAGCCTGCCCCACATCTTGTGGCCAAGCTGGGCTTTTAGCTGGGACCTGCCCCTTCTCAGCCCTTCCTCCTGCAGCTGGCGGTGGATTTGCAGCACTCTTGGGAGCACTGGCTCCATGCCTAGTCTTTCTCTAGGCTGCTAGGGAGGGGTTTCTCTGCTCTCCCCTCCCCCCAGGCTCCACCTTCAGCTCTCCATCTTCCCACACAGCCATGTGTGTACGTGCCTGCATGGGTGTGTACATGCAGATGGAGATGTCCCTTCGGGCTCCAGGCCTTTCATGCCAGGGCCTAGAATGTGACCTTCCTGGACATCTGCTCCCCCTCCTCAAACCCTATCCCTAGACAGTTATCATGGCCCTCCTTGCTCCATACTCCACTGCCCCAAACTGCCTTTGTGTTCTTTCAGGAAAAGGCCTCTATTTCCTCTAGACATGGCTTAAACCCCCAAAACAAAAGGAAGGGGACCATGTTTACAGAATAACTTGGGCAAGATGAGACTAAAAAGACAGGAATGAGAGCTGGGAGGGGGTAAAGAAAGAGGGCCGTAGCACCTCCAACGGCTTTGGATGATCTAGTAATGGGGAATGGCAGCAACTTCTTGCAGACCCCAAATTGTATAATTAATTGGAAAGTGAATGGTGCCTTTTTTCACCTTTCTACCAGTAAAAATATCATAGTGGCAGGTTCTGCCAAGTCTCCTTTCCCCCCCAAAAATAGGGAAATCGAGGGGAAAGGGGCGAATTCTTAATGATATATTTTCAATTTATAAAACTCTTGGCCAATGCCCTAGCTTGGGGCCGAGAGACAGACAGACAGACAGAATGAAAGAGAGACAGAGTTCAAAATATGAAAGGCTCTGGGGATGGGAGAGTGGGGTAGGCTTCCTCCCACTCCTCCATCCCCGGAGCCTTGGAGGAGCATGGCTCTTCATTTTCCACTCTGTCTGGCTCAGTCGCTGTCACTCTTGTCCACCAGCACCGCATCTGATTCCTCGGTGATTTCCAGCAGGGTGTGCATGTCAGGACTGCTCCCTCTCAGGAGGTCGGTACCCTCACCGCCATTATCTTCGACCCCATCCTCCTCACCTCCCACCTCCACCATTTCTGTGGCCTTGACAACTTCCACTTCCCCTTCTCGGATCTTCTTGACATGGAAGGTGAAGGGAGGCACCTTGTAGACAGTGACCTTGGAGCGGGCATAGACCACGTGGTCAGGGGTGAAGGACTTGCGCAACTTGTCTCGGGATGTCTTCATCTTCTCGCGGCGCTCGGCCGTCACGATCCTTGTGCCCAGCTCGTTCATTCTCTTCTCCAGGTTGTGCCTTGTCTTCTCCAAGTTTTCTTTGGTCTTCAGTCGGGTCTTTTCCAGGTTCTCCCTGGTTCGCACCTTCGTTTTCTCCATTTTCTCCTTGGAGAAGGCTTTCTTGATGTCATCCACTCGCCGAAGGCCACTCTTCTTGATGCGCTTTGCTCTGGACTCCTCGATGATTTCCTCAATTTCTACTGCCTCATCAGAGGACAGTTCCACAGTAGCATCATCAGGCTTCTCTCCCCCTTCAACTAGCTCATCACTTTCCTTCTCTGGTTGCAGGCCAGACTCCTTCAGGGACTTGCTGATGCTCAGTTTGGACGGTAGTTCCACTTCATCCTGGTGGGAAAGCACAAAAAATGGTTTGGGGGATGGGGGAGAAAATAAATCAGAGCTCAGTGGGCACAGGCAAAATGTGTTTCTGGGAAAACCGGACACCACAAACCCAAGAACCTGGAGAATAGCGATGGCTCATCCTTCCTCACCAATGACCCGCTGACCAGGTGCCATCAATGGGACATAAGCCCGAGAGCCCTGGGAGCGACAGCACGAACCACTGGCCAGTTATCAACTCACAAGGCTTCCAGGCCCACCCCTGAAGCATCACTCAGGGAAGCCAGTCTTGTGTCTGGACTGTCCTTTCTGTGGGTGCCCCCTCCAGCAGCCACGGCCACTGAGGATCAGAAAAGTTCTTAGCCCAAAGTCCCTGGTACTGACAAACGGCTCAACATCCGAAAAGGATACATTCTCCGGAGAAAAGATGAGAAAGGAGACTACCTTTGTACCCTCAGGACAACTGGACTGTTACATCTGATGTGCAGTTTGTTAGAACACGACCACCCTGAAGGCCGGGATAGTCTTGCCTTTTCTTTGTATATTGCTTAGTCCCCAGTAAGCACTTCCTACCTGCATGCATTCCTCCCTTCCTTCTGGGTGCGGTTTCTATATTCAGATTGGGGAAAGGCTGTACTCTGGGGAATATGGAAAGGAATGGGAGAAAATGATGGAGATTGTAGAGGGAGAAGGAAACAGCCCAGAGAAGAAGGGTGGAGCTTTAGAAACACCGGTGTTCTCAGAGGCTCCGAGAGAAAAAGCTCCAGGAAATCGGGATAAGTTGTTCTGTAAGCAGCTGGGGAAGGTGATAGGCAGTGCGGTAACAGGGCTCTAGCCAAAGCTCCCAGAGCACGGCCCAATCCTGCCCTCCTTCTCCCCCTCTCCCCAGGGACATAACGAGCCCTGCAAAGGAGGCATTCTGCCCTCTCGTGGCCACACAAGCGCACAGACTCGAACCGTGGGCATGGGTAAGGAGTGGTACTTTTAAGTTTTGCAGTGTTTTACCACAGCATCTTGCTTGGCTTCCGTAACTCTCTCTACCTTGCAGCAGCACCACGAGGAGTGCCATTCATCCCTCCAAAATCTCCCAGGCTCCTTACACCCTCAGAGCCGGCTCCCAGAAACAGGGGAAAGAGCTGCACAGTGTGTTCCCTCCCGGAGCACTGTGAACATTAGAATGAGTTGGAGGCTGGGGCTAGTCCCCTTTCCCAGGTTACAGAGAAACAGTAAGGGCGATTTCTGCGGAGAAGGGACTATGGAAGGGTGGCTGTGAGGCAAACACAGGTTTCTTTTCTCCTTTTTCTCTTGCCCCTCCCTTCATGGAAGTCAGAGAATTCTCTCACTTTCCAGCACTGTTTGGTTTTCCAAGCCCATTTGGGACTAAGTCTAAAAATTGCCTTTCCCTCCCCCACCTCAATGGATTTCAGAGCACCCTCTTTCCATTTCCCAGGGACCAAAGTCCTACTTGTGGGACTTTGTTTAGGAGTGAGAAGAAGTTGGTTTTACAGAGGGACTCCCCTTGCCCTCCCATGGCTGCCTGCAACCTTCTCCAGGATAAAAAGCAGAAAGTATCATTGTGACAAAACAGTTGGGAAGTCAGCCAGCCGGGGAATGAGCCTTTTCCAAGGCAAGCCTGGGGACGAAAGTAAGTGAAAAACATTGGCCCCCGTGGGATCATGCAGGAGAACATGAGCGCACACAGAAGCTGGATGTCCCCACCACCTGCAACAAAAATTCTCTTCCTTTTTCTTTCTCCCCCCCAGCATATCCTCCCGTTTCCTGGTTTATATACAAAGCTAGGAACACCCCTAACTTCCTTCCTTCCCAGTCAACGTCATTAGCAAGGACAAAGGGGGGGCCACACCTCTTCTTCCAACCGAGGCAACCTCCCCCACCCCCAAGTTCCCGGAACTCCGAGGCACCCATAGCTCTCTTTTGCTCAACTACAATTCCCAGCGGACAGTGACCCGCACACAAGGCATGCTGGGACTTGTAGTCCCCAGCCACCCCAGCTCGCTTCCTCGGTAATTGTCTTCACTCCTCTGCCTTTTCCTCCTCATTTGTGGCTGAGAAACGTTGGATTCTCCAGGGCTGAGGCACCTTCTCTCCTACCAGCCCTTTCCTTATCTCCTTTTTTTACTCTTGCCATGTTCTAGCCTTTTTGCATAGGATATCTGGGAATGGGGATTCACTTGTCCTCTGCTTCTTTCAGTCCTATCCAAGTTCCAGCTTCCACCACTTTGCCATCCATTCCCTCGCCATTAGCACTTTCGTACTTCCATTCCTGGGCAAGATAGGGCGAGAGGAGCCATCTTGGAGAAAGCTTTTCCCTGCACTGAGCTTTGCAGCTAAGGAGGAGGAGTAAGGCAGAGAATGCCAGGGAAAGACAAAGGGCTGCTGGAAGAATTAGGAAACTTGCACTGGCAGCTGGGAAACAGAGCAGCATTGTGTCTCCCGGCCCTCCCCCCCACCCCTTCAGCATCACTGGCCCTCCTCCCTGCCCCACCCCAACCCCCAAAGCTGAGTTGGCTCATTTTCCTGGACTGCGAATTTCCAGACAGAATTCCGGGGTAGTGAGCTGGGCTAGGGAGTGGGAGAGTTCCTGCACTGCATCTTCCCTGGCAGCCTGATCTCTGGGGAATCTCTCAAAGCAGAGTAAAGGATCTTGCACATTTGGGAATCTGTGCCTACCAGGAAAGGGTAGGGGAAGGGAGTTGGAAGGGACATGAGAAGTGGAAGAGGGAAAGGACAGAATGTTTGATTTGGGAAAGGGATTTGGCTCTCCCAATCTGAAGAGATACCTGGTATCTGTAAAATCCTGAGGTGGAGGTTCACTCTTTGGAAGCAAAGCAATAGATGCTAAGGGATCTAAGAAAAAAAGAATATTTGCCCTTTCCTAGTTGGGGTGAGAAGTGGGGGAGAACATCTGTGGTCTGAGTTCCTCGGTCACCTTCCTCGTGTCCTGGCACTGGAGAGACCGGACTTGTACTGGAGAACATCCCTATGAGCAGACTCTCTTTGGAGAGTACCCCAGTGAGACCCCAACTCTCCCTCATCGAATTGATTCTTTTTGTGGAATCATAAAATGCCTAAGAAACTCACAGCTGGAAGTCCTGGAAGTCCCTTAAAGTCTAATTGCCTCGTTTTTTCCCCTCATTTCCTAGTTCTGGTTCCCTGTGACTCAGCCCTGGAGCCTTCTCTAAAGCTACTACAGTGTGTTACAATAGTAGCCACACAGTCTAACAGATTCTTCCCTCACCCTGGACACCCAGGGTCTACCACTTTTTACCCCATTTCTTTGGCAAGGCTCAGGAGCAAAACTGTTTCTTGCTTGGTTTTAACATTTTTAATAAAAAACAAAACCAAAAAAAACCACTGGCATCAAACTTGGTTTCCAGAATTACTTTTAATGTCCAAAGTCTGAGCATGTGCACACAGAGTTCTCCCCCTTGATCCCCATCAACATCCCCAAAGGTTCCCATGTTAGACAGAGGTGAAGGATGCTCCTCTGTTAATTCCACCCAAAAGTCAGAACCCGATGGCGTCCTATAACCCCTAAGTCCCTTCCTTTAAGAGTTCCCATTCCTATATGACAATTCTTGTTGTGGAATGAAGAAATTTCAGGGGAAAAAATACAATCATCAGAAAGTCCTAAATGGGAGCTTCCTGTGAGTCTAAACCTCCACCAGCTTTCTTCCTAGTAATGTCCAGAGACGGCTTTGGGAAGGAGTTTATCCAGTCTGTGAGATAGCTGTTAGAGTATAAGATGAAGGAAAATATAAGGATTGGGAGGCTGAAGGTATGTGTGCAGAAGAATTAGGGAAAGGGTGACTTAAAACAAAATCTCTAGAACTTTAGTTCTTAGATAAATCTAAGATGTTAGAAACATTAACCACAGAAGAATTTTTCCCTCCCTACCCTGGAGAGAAAAAGAAGCTAAAACCCTATTGGGCCACTGCATTATCCTCCTTCTCCTGCCTTCTCTGGGGTTGGCAGCTCTTGGGTACCCCACCCAGGGGAGGAGCTGGCAAACACAAAGAATCTCTTTGCAAAAATATTTTATTTTTTTAAGTGGAAAAAATTAAATGCAAATATTTCCCCCCAGTTGGAAAAGGTGGGGAGCCTTTTGGGGGGGCCTCCAGATAATGCTCCTCCTACTCTCCTCAGGTACTCTTGGCTGCCTTTGGCTCCAGTATTCCCTAGGAAGGAAGGGCAGGGAAGGAGCTACGGGAGAAGTATTCTGGGCAGAACACCTAGGAGCCATAGGCTCTTTTTTAAAAAGTTAAGTTCCATAAACTGGGGATAAGGAGTGGGGATTGGAGAGGTTGTAGTTTGCTTGGAGGGTTGCCTTAAACTTGGAAGAGGGAAAAGGCCCTTCTTCCTTTCAATCACAAAGTAGGAAGGGAGAAGGCTTCAGCTTCATACACACACCCTCCCCTTTCCTGCTCATACCTGGCTATACTACGAATTTTCACTGCACACACTGCTTGTTACGGGTCTTAGTCAAGGCCCATGTTGTCCCTTTCTATCTTGACCACCGCTGAACACTTAAAGGGAAGATCCCATACACTTCAAATACCCCCTGTTTCTGTCAGCTCCTCAGGGCTAGTCGGGGACTCAGACTGTGGGTAATAGGGCACTGTCCTGGGTGCCAAGTCAAAGGATGGATTCTCAGGCACTGTTTCAGGCAACAGGTCAAAGGGCACAGTCTCAGGCAGAAGGTCAAAGGGTACGATCTTGGGTGTGCCGTGCTCAGAGGGCGTTTTCGGCTTCTTCTCAGGCTAAGGTAAGGAAAAGGGGTTTAAAAGGGATGTTGGCTAGGTGAAGAATGTGCTGAAAGGAAGAAATCCTGGGAGACATGCAGGGATGAAGCTGGTGAGTAGGGAGAAGGAACAAAAGCAGAACAGAGTTAGATTCTAATTAGGGGAGTTGGAATAGAAGGAAACCAAATTTAAATGAAGGCTCCTGGGCCAGGATAGGTTGGGACACACAGTGCTGAAGCAAGATTGCAAAAGGTACTTGTGTGCTGGGGACTCAGAAATAGATTCTACTTTGCACGTATACAAACACATACAACACATCCTCCCCTACCACTCCCTTCACAGATTCCTTCTACCAGCACTTCCCTCTGTCCCTGTCATTCTTCCTCTTAGCAGGAATCTCAGCTCTTTATTCTGCCCAAACACATAATACAGCCATCGGAGACCAAGATGCCACTGTAGCTTTTTCGGTGACTTAGGGGCAAGTTAGGGGAGGGTGAAGATGAGGCAGAATGAATGGCTTGGGGGTGGGGAGGCAATGGAAGGCTCAAAGAGTAAGGGGATGCCAGCCCCCAAAGCCCTTCCCTTAGAATTCCATTTATGCTCCACCTTTGCTGAACCATGAATTGGGCCAGTTGAGCCAGCCAAAAAAGCATTGGGAGGAGAGGGTAAAAAGAGTAAGTAAACAACTTTGCCATCCTCTCAGCCTGGAAGCCCAGCCCTACACAGCTGCTGATCCAGACTCTGATTATACTCTCAGGCAGAGAGAACTTAGGGTAATGTCTAGGATGGGAGAGGGGAGAGGGTGAGGAAAAGGAACATCCTGCCCCTCCCCCTCAGAACAATTTCCCTTCTGCCACATCACTTCTTCCGAAGCCTTCTCTCCACCCCCTCCTTATCCCACAGTGAACAATGGTCTCCGAGAATGGCCTAAGAGATTAGAAGTTTAAAAAACAAGTCAGCCTTAAATCCAGCTGGACTTAACACTAGACACTTAGGGGTGAAGCCGGACCAATCATCATACCAAAATGGCATGAGAGAAAAGAGACTGAAAGACAGAGACCCATGAAAGTTAGACCTGCACCCAAATACTCTCAAACTCCCCAGCCCTGGGAGGAAACAGAATCAATCCACATCATCTCACTTTCCAGAGTCACTCAATCCTTCTAGTCTTGCACAGTAATTCTGCACAGCTCACATATATCTCCAGAGGAATTTGAGGGGAAAGGGGATGGGAGGAGGAGGAGGAGAGTGCAACTCTTGATGAATAGCATTAAGAGCAAAGAAGTTGGGAGGAATGTCAGACTTTGGAGACAAAGAACTATCCCTGGAGAAAGATTGGGAAGGGAAGTACCCACTCTGTCAACAGCTGCTACATCATAATGCCTGGAGCCATTTAAAAAAGAAAAATAAAACAGGTCTTAGCCTGTCCTGAGAGTTAAAAGGGAGAGTCTAGGAGTGGGAGTAGCAATGGGAATAGGTAGGATTGAAGGTCAAACAGATTTTTGGTGAGACCAGGGAAAACAAGAACTAGCATAACTTTCTTCTTCTCAACAGTGAATTTCACATCTCAGATTGAGCTGTGGGTGGATTCACAAGGTTCCTTTCCCTAACCTCACTTTAAGACTCACTTCTAAAGTGAACAGCTCTGGTTGTAAACCCCCAGGACTCTATTCCCACTCATGTGCAATGAGAGGAGAGGGGTATCTGAGGAGGTTCCTCTGTTTCCCTTGTACCACAGGTAGCTCTCTCAAAATCCTGGAAGCAGTCAACTATCTCGGTGAATTTATTTTTATGAAAGCAATGATGGCCGTAAGCAGACAATAGCTATCCATTTGCTCAGCTTGCTGGCTGCTCTAGATCTCTGTTGCCTAAAGGTCTAGAGCGGCTCTAGCTCCTCCAGTACGCATATATACCATGGCTGTGTACAGCCTTCAAAGAGTCCCACCCCCTAATTTCCATTGTTGATGGCACTACCAGTCACTCAGGTTCAAAATCTTAGAATCATCTCTCCTTCCTTCTTCTTGACCCCACCAGGAGCTGTTTAGTTTTGCAGACTCCAACCTCCACGATATCCTTTATATTTGTTCCTTTCTCTCTACTTACAAAGCCACCACTCTTTAAGTAGTCATTATCTCTCTTCAAGGTTATTAAAATAACTTCCTAACTTGTCTCTCAATTTGTGGTCTCTTCCTCCCTCTAATCTATCCCTTCAAGAGCTACCAAAATAATCTTCCTAAGGTACAAGTCTGCCCTAGCCATTCCCTTGCTTTAGTGGTTTCCTATTATCTATACAGTAAAATACAAACTTCTTAGCTTAGAATACTAGGTGCCTCATCATTTGTCTTCAAACTATCTTTCTAGCCTAATTTCACAGGCTATTCCCACTTATAGTCCTTTTGACAAGAAAACTGGATTACTAGCTGTTCAAATCTCTCCTTCCTCATATAAATACATATACATCTATACACAAACATACGTATAAATGTATGCTATTTTCCATGATTCAAATGTACTTTCTCCTCATTTCTGACTTCTGGAATCCTAAGGCCTTCTTAATTTTCTATCCTTTCCCTTCTCAAATTTTCCTGAAGCACTTTTTGCCCCTACCAAATTCTATTTGAATCATACTTCTACATCTTATTTCTTCCAATAAAACATAAGCTCCTTGAGGGCATAAACTATCTTTTTCTAATCTTCATGTCTTCAATTGCATATCACAATGCCTTATACATAGTAGGTATTGAATATTTGGTGAATGAATTTATAGCCGGCAGCAGTTACCACTGAGATACAAAAAAAAAAAAAAAAAAAAAAAAGGACAGGACAATAAGTTCTGAACTTTAGGGAACCCTGGGATTTTGGTATAACCAAAGCAGAGGAAAAAGACCCTGCTGTTTGTGAAAGTGACCTGAATTGCTTGATTGCATATGAAGGTCAGCACATCAAAAAGTCACTAGGGCATGCTGCCTAAAAACAACACTAACTCTTCCTTTCTATAAATGATGCTGTTTTGTGACATCTTAAGTCCAAATCCTGGCTCTGCCACTTACTAGCTGTATGATTTCGGCCAAGGCTCCTAACTTCTTATGGCCTTAGTTTCTTGCTTAAGGTCCCTTTCAATTTGAAAGCCTAAGATTTCCAAAGTACCTTCTGGCCCTTGCAATTCTGTATCTTCTACCCTTAAAGCATTTCTCTGACAATTTTAACCAGAGTTTTCTAGGATAAAAATGTCTATCAAAGGAGAGGTTTATGTAAGAGTGTGTGTGTGTGTGTGTGTGTGTGTGTGTGTGTGTGTGTATCTGAAAGGAAAATGCACACTATATTGGTCCTAAGCCCTAACATGAGGAGAATCTTTCCTTGGGTCCTCTCTACCTCCAAAAGCCAAGAAAAATCAATGCCTATGAAGGACAGATGGTGATTGTAAATATATTTCTGTACTTGGCCCCCAGGATTAAGATTGGAAGAAATAAAATAAAATTCTCAAACACTTCTCAAAAACGGCATGAAGAGTGGGAGATAATTTGAACCAATGTTTGAGGCTTATCTGAATCTATACTCCAGAGTCAGATTTTGGCTGGTAGTCTGACTCACCCCAAATAGCTGGGGAGTCACCAATAGTTTGGGTTACAGTTTTAGGGAGGAAAATCCCTCATGTCTCTCAGGTCTATCAAGATCACCTCCTCTTTAATCCCCATGAGCCATAATCCCATAAATGCTTTCCAGTACTTTTTTTTTTTTTTAAATAAGGAAAATATGGGTCAAGACCAATTCTATGTATGGAAAACAAACGAAGTGTTGGGAAAAGGCCTTCCTAAAAATTTCTCCCTTCTCCCCAGGATACTAGATATTTCCACCATTTAAGTCCCATGTAAGTTTTGAGAAGGACCTAAAACCAGTCTAAATAGTTGCCTTTGGAGCATGAATCTGGAAGGAACATTGAATTAGAAAGGGCCACCTCTGTAAGGTACTTTCCTCCATTTTCAGATGCCCTCTCTCCAAAGGAACTGGGAGAAGGAGTGAGTGGACATTAGTGACATCAGTTTCCTGTAATTTTGTTCTATCAGTTTGGGGTCTTTCCTATCCCTATCCTGGACATAATTTTTTAAATTAAATCATAGAATGTCATGATGTAACATCCACAAGAGATCAATGTCATGATCATAAAGTCAATTTTTGGAATGATGACCACAGATGGAACACCCCATTTCCCCAAACTCCTCTAACATAAACACAATGAGAGACTATGTTGGTCATGAATCCTTCCTCTGATCTGGCACTTACATGTTTTGCCCAACATTTTAGTCCTTAGAATTGGAGTTCTGCAATACAAGGTGACCACCTTATTCACCTCTTCTGAAAGTTTTGGCACTATTTTTCCCTCATTCTTTTCCTGGACTTAAAGCCAAACTGCATGGGGTACTCTTACTGTCTCACTGTCAACCTTTTCCTCCTCTATTCCCTTCAACTAGAATGTATGGAACATGTTCTAAAACTAAATAAATAAACTCCCTTAATCCCTACATAGGAAAGGAGAAAGGAACAAATGAAAAATTTTAGTGACTTTTTTTCCCCTCTCCACTCAGTTACCAAGTTGGAGTCTTCTTCAAGATGCCAGTTTGGTATTGTTCCCATTATTTTTTAAGTCTAAGAATAGGCCCAACTTTGGCCTATTTGCCATGCTTTCCCCATCATTTTATGCAACCAAAGTCCTAGTTCCTGCAACCTCCCATACTGGTCAGAGAATGACCTAGGTCACTTGGCTCAGAGTGCCTGTTATACATACCTACTGGTTAGACAGAAAGAGAAGAGTGCATGGAGATACAGGGAAACAGACCGACACTGCAGCCTCACATATTTCATAATGTTCCCTGATCCTCCAACCTTCTTCATAGAAGTTGCTAGTTTTGTAGTGGATGGGTCCGAAGTTAGGAATACCTAAGTTGGAATCTGGCCTCAGACACTTGCTAGCTGAATGACCTTGGGCAAATCACTTAATTTCTGCCCTTAGTTTCTCTTAGTGTAAGATGTCAAAAATAATAGCATCCACCTCATAAGGTTATTGTGAGAATCAAATGAGATATTTGTTTTAAAAAATTCTTAGCACAGTGTCTGATATACAGTAGGTGCTAAATATATGCTTATTGATTTCTCTTTCCCTTTCACCCAGCATCTTCATTTGAAAAATAGTCCAGTTTATCTTGAGGTCTAGGTTTCTATCATATCTTTAGGACTCAGAGCATTATATGTGGCTAATGATTTATTATATTCATCAGTAAGGTGGCCCAATGAATAGAGCAATGAACCTGGAGTCTGGAAGACCTGAGTTTAAATCCAGCCTCAAATACTAGCTATGTGACCCTGAGCAGATCACTTAACCCTGTTAGTCTCATTCTGTAAAATGAACTGGGAAAAGAAATGGCAAACTGTTCAAGTATCTTTGCCAAGAAAATTCCAGATTGGATCATGAAGAGTCAGACATCGCTGAACAATGACAATACTTTATTGATTTATTCAACTGATATTGGCCAAGTACTTAATACATAACATGTCACCTTATGTGGAACTGATTTGTAGGAAAAGGGAAGATTCAGCTGGTGTAGGCTGGAGAAGAAAAATGCCCCCTCTCTGTTTTCTTTCCTCTTTTCTCTAAAGTGCCTCCGTTTTTTAGAGTTTAATAGAAATGGAAATTCCTTTCCCCAAAGCCTCCTTTCTTCCATCTCTTCCTTAGCCTGTGCCCTATCCCACCCAAAAGCCATCAGAACTTTAATTGGAGACAGTCACAGGAAAACATTCTCCACTAGCTGGGTACTAAGAGAGAAGGAAACCAGATCACTTTTTTGTTAAGTGGGTGCCTATAGGGAGGGGAAATCCCTGGCAAGTCAAGTTACTGGGGCCCAGAAATTGGGTGGGGCAGAGCCATTGCTTCTTTCTCTCTCCTCCCTCCTCTCCCTCCCCAACCTGGAGAAAGATTTCAGGCCTTCTCTTTCCTCAGGACCACTCCCCGCCCCAACTCTCCGATTCGGGGATTGAATGTAGATTGAGGCTGGTCATGGGTCACTGAGAGACCAGTGTAACCAGGGACTGGAGAAGGCCAAGCTGTTATAACCCCACTGATCCTGGCTTCCTCAGCCAGAATGAATAGAAAATTTAATGCAGTGATTCTAAAGTTCAAAATCCTCTGTTCTCTCTACTCTCTTTAGTACGGAGAAAAGGAGGCAGGGATCCTGACTGGGACATTAAAGAAGGCCCCACCCCAATCTAAAAGCGTGTTCAGCTGCCTCCATTATGCCTTCCACCTAACCCCTTGCTTTAATACAGGTAAAATTCATTAGAAACTGCATGGATGCCATTTAATTTCCCTTTCCCTAATGCTCTGAGCCTGCCAGTCAACTCCGGGGGTCTCCTCCACATTATCTAATCAAATGGGTGGAGTAGTCCCCTAAGTCCTCACCATCTGACACACCAGACTGACTCCCGGCTTCCCGGGGGTTCTTTATCCTTCTCCCCTGACAGCTGACCCATTTGAGAAATTTAAAGGAGGGTTGATTCCGGGGACTCCATTCTATCAAATCGGGGAGCAAAATAACGGGATGGGAATCAGGAGGACCAGCCTTGCTGGCAAGAGCCCCACGGGCGCATGCCTTAGCTCTGAATCACCAAACTATATCTGGCCAGGCCTGTTGGAGGCCCCAGTCTCAGGGAATGGCCAACCAGTATCTGCTTACAGGCACTGCCACTGCAGCCCTGTGGCCCAGCCCTTCCCAAGACCCTTCGGCCTAAGCGGGGCAGCGTTCACTCTGCCAGCCTCCCATCCGCTTCGCTGAAGTTTTCTAACTTCGCCTTTAGACAGAAATCGGGAATTTCCTAGGGCAAGGAATAGAGCCTCCTTGTATCCAATAGGAAGGCAAGAGTTAGAGAGCGGGGACCCTCCACCCCTCCCTCTGCCGATCCCAACAACATCCACCTGTGGACCTGGGGGGGGGGAAGGGAGTTCAAAGGGTTTGAGTGGGTCCTGCAGGAAGAACCCTGAGATCGGGTCCCTGAGGGAGCTGAGAACAACTCCGCGGCTGCCCAGGCTGAATGCACCCGGAAGAAGGGACGATCCCTAGCTCCGGGGCAGATGGCGTGGGGACGGGGACAAGTCCCTCTTCTGGGGTGGGGGGGACGGCCAGAGGAGCGCCTCGGGCTGCCCCTTCCCTCCCCAGCCCCGGGGCTGCGGCGATGGGCTCTCAGGATTAAGCTGGGCGCTCTGGGGCTGGCGGGGACCAGGCGAGGGGCGGAGGCAGGCGTGGGGAAGAGGGGGGGGTCTGCAAGCTCGCGCTCACCTGGTAGATCATGACTTTAAAGTTCCGGCGCCGCAGCAGCTTCGCTTCGTTGACCTCGAGCTTCTTGATCTGGCCGGCCTGGCGCTCCAGGCTGCCCCTCACGGTCTTCACGTTGACGCTGACCTTGCGCACCTTATTCAGAAGCTGGCTCACCGTGTTGCTCGTGGTGCCGTGCTCCTTGCTTAGTTTGCTCAGCTCGCCCTGGATGCTCTGCACGGCCCCCTCCATCTCCGCCTGCCTTTCCTCCAGCTGGGTCTGGGTGTTCTGGATCTGGTCCACGGCGCCGATGATCTTGTCCAGCAGGCTCAGGACCAGCACCCCATTCACTTGATCCGATTTAATCAGGTCCTCGGAGCCCCCCGACAGCTCCTCCGCGGGCGCCTCGGGCTGGGACGCCTCTGGGACCCCAGGCTCGGGGTATCCCGCGAGGGGCTGCTCGATGATATGAAGCGGGGAGTTTTCCATGGCTACCAGGAGCCGAGCAGGGCCCTGAGGAGTGGAGGTGGAAAGTTGCGAGGAGGAAGAGGAAGAACAGGCAGAAAGGGAGAGGAAGAGGAGAGGAGAGGAAAGGAGAGGAAACCTGAGCCGAGTTCGTGTGCAACCCTCCAGCCACCGGGACAGTGGGGCGGGGGCCGCTAAACTCCCAGGCCAAAGCCCGGAGACTCGCCGCCCATTGGTTGGCCCTACCCCAGAAAAGGTGGGGACCGCGCGAAAAAAGGGGGGCAGCGACTGTGGTGGGCTGTTGGGGGGGGCGGGAGCACAGCGCCCCACCCTCCCCGGGATAGTTGGAATATTTGGAGCAGGAGGCGAGGGCCTCCTCGGCGGGCAGCGGGGGCGGCCGGGAGTGGGCTTGGTACGGGGGCGGAGGAATGTAGACTGGGTGGGGAGGTAGATGCGTCTACTCTCCTTTACTTTTCGTCTTTCTCACCTCTCCCTCAAACTCTGTACCGGTCACCGCCACCCCTTCGCGCCGCCGCCACACCCCTTTCAAAAACTATGAAAAGCAACAACTTTAGGTCCTGAAGGTTGAGTGTTTGGGTGGGGGAAAGAGAGAATTCCATCTAGGTTGCAGGGCTGGGGAGATCAGTGGGATCTCCTCCCCCTCCTTCCCCAAAGAAGGGAAGGGTTGGTCATACACCGGGGGCAGTGTGTAATCTCTTCCACTCGCAATTCACGCCCGAGCCCCTCGGCTCCAATGTGGTCTGTGAGGTTCTAGTTAGCACCTATTTCACAGGATGGTTCCGAAGATCAAATGAGGTGTGCAAACCTTAAAGGACTATGCAAATGGTGGCTGCTCTTCTTTCGGGTGGGGCGCTCCTTGACACTTATGTATCTTGAGACCAGGCCCCGGTCTTTCTGACTCCAAGGCCGATAGAATCTAAGGAATACTACTCAAGCTTGCTTGCCTCAGTTTTCTCATTTGTAAAAATGGCAAATCATTCAGTATCTTTACCAAGAAAACCCCAAACGGGGTCAGGAATGGTCCAGAGCACAAATGAACAGCAATTTTCTGATCCAGCACTCTAAGCCATTGAACCACCTGGCTGCCTCTTCCATAAATGGTTTTGTGGTTCATATTTTGTATGTAAATGGTAGCTATCATTAAGAATTTATCACTTGTAAAGGTGAGTTCTAGGGAATTTAGTCAACTCTCTGTCCCTCCCCACCCCCACCCCCCAAAAAATGCATACCTACACAAACTCTATCTTGCAGATCTTTCTCTTGGTTAGGAAATCAAATCTAGAAAACCTCAGTTGGATTGGATTATGGTGCTTTAAAAGGTCACTTACTCTGTATATCCAACCTGGCATCTTCTGTCAAGGAGTCTTAGATAAAACTGTTCTACTTAGTCCCCCAAAACAAACAGGAGGATCCAGAACTTACCAATTCTGCCCTTCCCCAACATTCCTGTAAACCCAAAATGACCATGATACTTCCCTGGAAGCCTACAGTGATTAGAATTTCACTTTCACTAGGTGTTTGTCTGGGGGAGAGGTTTTTTATTTTTTTGTGCCATGTGCCCCTTGGGCAATGAAGCCTAGGGACACAATCAGAATGTTTTCAATTAATTGAAGGAAATGCTGGATTTCTTTTCCTTTTTTTTCTCAATAGTATTTTGTTTTCCCAAATACACATATAGTTTTCAACATTCATTTTGATAAGATTATGTGTTCGAAATTTTTCTCCCTCCCTTCCTTACCTTCTACCTCAAGACAGCAAGCAATCTGATACAGGTTAAATATATGCAATCCTTTAAAATATATTTCCATATTTGTCATGTTGTGCAAGAAAAATCAGAACAAAAGGGGGGGAAATCATGAGAAAGAAAAAACAAACAAACCAAAAAAGGTGAAAACTCTATGCTTTGACCCACATTCAGCCTCCATAATTCTCTCCCTGGATGTGGAAGGCATCCCAAGTCTGTTGGAATTGCCTTAAATCTCTGCATTGCTGAGAAGAACCAAGTTCATCACAGTGGATCACATAATCTTGCTATTAACTGTGTATGATATTCTCCTGGATCTGTTCACTTTATTCAGCATCAGTTCAGGTAAATAAATAATCTTTTCTGAAATCAGAATTTCTTTTTTTTTAGAACATTTCTTATAGACTTTCATATATTGTAACTTAGCTATTTCTTAGCTGATGTGCTTCAATTTTCAGTTCCTTGCTACTACAAAAAGAGCTGCTATAAATATTTTTGCACCTGGCGTTCTTTCTTCTTCTTTTATGATCTCTTTGGGATACAGACCCACTAGTGACACTGCTGGATCAAAAAGTGTGCAGTTTTATGGTGCTTTGGGTATAGTTCCAAATTGTTCTCTAGAATGGTTGGATTCTTTCACAACTCCACCAACAATGCAGTTTTCCCACATCCCCTCCAACATTTACCATTATCTTTTCCTGTCATCTTAGCCAATCTGAGAAGTATGAGGTGGCACCTCATAGATGTCTTAATTTACATTTCTCTAATCAAGTAATTTAGAGCATTTTCCCATATGACTACAGATGGCTTTAATTTCTTCATCTGAAAATTTTCTGTTCATATTCTTTGACCATTTATCAATTGTGGAATAACTTGTATTCATTCTTATAAATTTTGAATCAATTCTCTATATTATAAATAAGGCCTTTATAAGAAACAGTCTGTAAAAATTGTTTCCCAGTTTTCTGCCTCTCTTCTAACCTTAACTGCATTGATTTTGTGTAGTTTTTAATTTAATGTAATCAAAATTATCCATTTTGCATTTCATAATGTTCTCTAGTTGGTTTTTTTTTTTTTTTTTTTTTTTTTTTTTTTTTTTTTTTTTGTGACCATAAACTTCTTCCTGCTCTACAGATCTGATAGGTAGACTATCCCTTGCTAATAGTATCATTCTTTATGTCTATATCATGAATCCATTCCAACCTTATCTCGGTATAGAATGTAAAATGTTCGTCCATGCCTAGTTTCTGCCATACTGTTTTCCAATTTTCTCAGCATTTTTTGTTAGTAAGTTCTTATCCCAGAAGCTGGAGTCTTTGGGTTTATCAAACACTAGATTACTATAATCATTGATTATTGTGTCTTGTGTCCCTAACCTATTCCACTAATCCACCACTCTTTTTCTTTTTTGCTGAGGCAATTGGGATTAAGTGACTTGCCTAGGGTTACACAGGTAGAAAGTGTTAAGTGTCTGAGGTCAAATTTGAACTCAGATCCTCCTGACTTCAGGGCTAGTGCTCTGAGCCACCTAGCTGCCCTCACCACTCTTTTTCTCAAGTCAATACCAAATGATTTTGATGACTGCTGCTTTATAATACAATTTTAGATCTAGTACTGCTAGGCCTTTCCTTTGCATTAAAAAAAATTAATTTCTTTGATATTCTTGACCTTCTGTTCTTCCAGATGAATTTTGTTGTTTTTTTCTATCTCTATATATTTTTGGCACTTTGATATGGCACTGAATAAGTCCATTAATTTAGGTAGAATTGTCATTTTTATTATATTAACTTGACCTGCCCATGAGCAATTGATATTTTTCCAACTGTTTAGACCTATTTAGATGAGGAGTGTTTTGTAAACGTGTTCATACAATTCCTGGCTTTGTCTTGGCAAGAAGACTTCCAGATATACTGTTTACAGTTATTTTAAATGGGAGTTCTCTTTCTATCTCTTGCTGCTGGGCTTTGTTGCTAACATAGAAATGTCAGTGATTTATGTGGATTTATTTTGTATCTGTCAATTTTGCTAAAGTTGCTAATTGTTTCTAATAGTTTTAGTTGATTCTGTAGGATTCTCTACATTTACCATTATATCATCTGCAAGTGATGGGTTTTGTTTTCGCATTGCTAAATCTTAATTCCTTCAATTTATTTTTCTTAGCTAATATTTCTAGTACAATACTGAAAATTAATAGTTATATGTATGGGATTGCCTGTCATCTAGGGGAGGGAGTCTAGGGAGGGAGGGGGAAATTTGGAAAATAAGTGAATACAAGGGATAATGTTGTAAAAAAATTACCTATGTATCTGTACTGTCAAAAATATTATAATTATAAAATTAATTTAAAAAAGAAAATTAATAGTTGTGATGATGGACTTTCTTGTTTTACTCCTGATCTTTTTTTAAATTAATTTTATAATTATACATTTTTGACACTATATATGCATGAATAATTTTTTATAACATTATCCCTTGTATTCATTTTTCCAGATTTTCCCCTCGCTCCCTCTACTCCCTCCCCTAAATGACAGGCAATCTCATACATTTTACATATGTTACAGTATAACCTAGATACAATATATGTGTGTAAATCCAATTTTCTTGTTGCACATTAAGTATTGGATTCCGAAGGTATAAGTAACCTGGGTAGATAGACAGTAGTGCTAATATTTTACATTCAATTCCCAGTGTTCTTTCTCTGGGTGTAGTTGTTTCTGTCCATCATTGATCAGCTGGAAGTGAGTTGGATTTTCTTTATGTTGAAGATTTCCACTTCCATCAGAATACATCTTCATTCAGCATTGTTGTTGAAGTATACAGCAATCTTCTGGTTCTGCTCATTTCACTCAGCATCAGTTGATATAAGTCTCTCCAAGCCTTTCTGAATTCATCCTGCTGGTCATTTCTTACAGAGCAATAATATTCCATATCCTTCATATAACATAATTTACCCAACCATTCTCCAATTGATGGACATACATTTACTCCTGATCTTAATAGGAATGCTTATCTCCATTATATATGTTTGCTTATGGCTTTTATTCTTTTATTTTTTTTTTTTTTGTTTTCTATCCAAAGTTTATTGGAATTGCCTTAGATTTTTTTGCTTTAAAAATTTTAGTAATAGTTTTTTTTATTTTCAACGATAGTTTTCAACATTCGCCCTGGCAAAACCTTGTGCTCCAAATTTTTTTCTTCCCTTCCTCCCACCTCCCTCCCCTAGATAACAAGTAATCCAATATAGATTAAACATGTACAATTCTTCTATACATATTTTCAAATTTTTCGTGCTGCACAAGAAAAATCAGATCAAAAGAGGAAAAAAAATCTGAGATTTAAAAAAAAGCAAGCAAACAATAACAAAAAAAGATGAAAATACTATGTGATGATCCACATTTAGTCCTCATAAAGCTTTCTCTGTATGTAGATGGTTCTCTCCATCACAAGTCTATTGGAATTGGTCTGAATTACCTCATTGTTGAAAAGAGCCACGTCCATCACAGTTGGTCATCACATATTCTTTTTGTTGCTGTGTTCAGTGTTCTCTTGGTTCTACTCACTTCATTTTTGCTCATGGTTTTAGAATAGTTGCTACTTATTTTATTTTATTTTATTTTTTAATTTTTTATTATATATATATTTTTATAATATTATCCCTTGTATTCATTTTTCCAAATTATCCCCCCCTCCCTCTATTCCCTCCCCCGACGACAGGCAATACCATACATTTTACATGTGTTACAGTATAGTCTAGGTACAATACATGTGTGTGAATACCATTTTCTTGTTGCACAATAAACATTAGAATCCGAAGGTACAAGTAACCTGGGCAGACAGACAGTAGTGCTAACAATTTACATTCACTTCCCAGTGTTCCTTCTCTGGGTGTAGCTACCTCTGTCCATCATTGATCAACTGGGAGTGAGTTGTATCTTCTTTATGTTGAAGATTTCCACCTCCATCAGAATACATCTTCATATAGTATTGTTGTTGAAGTGTACAGTGATCTTCTGGTTCTGCTCATTTCACTCGTTGCTACTTATTTTAAAGAAAACTTCATTTATATAGTGTTTTTATTAGGAATTATTTTGTCAAATGCTTTTTCTGCATTTATTGAGATAATCACATGATTTGTTAGCTGTTATTGAAATGGTCAATTATTCTGATAGTTTTCCTTATATTGAACTATCCCTGTGAAATGGTGAATTTCTCTTAGGCATTAGAGAAAAGATGTAATCCTTCTCTCTCCCCAACCCCATACAAGTTCATGGATCAAATGGGCTATGGTCATTTAGATTGCTGTTCTTAATAGTGTGAATTCATTTAAAAAATAAATTGTATGAGAAGCTCTGTGATACAGTTGATAAAAGCACTGACCCTGGAGTCAAGAGCCCCCGAGTTCAATTTCAGCCTCAGACACTTAATACTTATTAGCTGTGTGACCCTGGACAAGTTACTTAATCCCAGTGGCCTCTGAGAGGTAAAGAGAGAGAGAGAGGAAATGAATTTTATGAGTTGAGTTGAACATGTGCCAAGAATGAGGAATAATAATAATATTGCTGGTATTCAAACAATAATTAGGAAGGCTTTCTGTAGGATGACCCCCTGTAGTGACCTTTTGGGTCATATGGACAAAATTGGTATAGGATGGTTGGCCATGGACGAGTTATGGTTTGCATCAGTATAGCAAACTCTAAAATGGGATTCTACAGATATATAATGAGAGTAGGTATAATTACATGTGTGTATCTTTCACTAAAATCCTATGATGATGATTAACTTTGGTTTTCCCCAAGGATGAAGAGTTTTGTCACCAGATATTGTTTTGTTTTAGTATGGAATTTTGATCTGTGTTGGTTGAAGGAATATTCTGCTGATGAAATGGATCTTGGAGACACAGTCAAGATATAATGGAAAGTGTATTGATCCTGGAATCAGAAAATCTAGGTTTAAGTTCTGGCTCCTGTTCTTGCTGTTTATGTGATCCTGGTCAAGTTTCCTATCCTCTATGAACCTAAGTTCATTCTATGTTTCCTAAGCCTAGAGTTTCACAGAACAGACATAAGGATATATTCCAGGCCTCCAAAGGGCGCTGCCCCTACACACCTAAGCTTGAGAAATATCTTCCTGAATATGTTTAAATTGATTGTAATCATATAACCTATATCACATTGCTTGCTTTCTTGGGGAGGGAGGAGATAAGAGAGAAAAAAAATTGGAATTCAAAATCTTACAGAAATGAATGTTAAACTACTTTTACATGTAACTAGAAAAATAAAATGCTGTTTAAAAATATCTGGATAAAGTTTTTGTCTCCTTGCCCTGTGTGCATATAAAGGTAGAGACCAACAGGGGGAGTACTGAACTATAGCTCAGTTGGCTTGTTAAGATTGAAAATTTAAGATGGCAGCAGCAGACCCTTCTCTCAAAGCAAAAACAAATGGTTTTTGGTAGGTTATTTTAACTATGTGTTGTTTTCCAATCAGTTCTCACTCTGCATTCCTCATCGTGAACTCTTTTCAAGAATGCAGACTGTTCAATGTCCAACTTATTTTTTTTCTCAGCATGTCAGATTGCTTAAATTTGATTAAATAAACCTAACATATCCCTTCATTCTCTCCAATACCTTACCCCCTCTACAAGAGAGAAATAAGTCCCTTAATAGTTTTGAATTTTAAAATTGTGCAATGTGTTATTGCTTCCTTCAGCAGCAGACAGCTCATGAGACATTCATTCCCTTTTTTTCTCCTCTCATATTTCCTGGTATAGGTATAGAGATCTTGGAATACATCATACACCATGTTTCTGGACCAACAGAATGAGGAGTTCTATGTGTAACTTCTGGATCTTTTATCAGCAAGATCCGGTGGAAACTGTGCTTTTTTAGTAAATGATTAGTCTCAGTGCTTGATTTTCATACCCTGGGAACCTATCCAGGGTGAAAACCAAAGAATAGCAGCTGAGTACCACCTGTTATTATCTATGGCTATCCCAGGCTTCATATACAGTACTTATTCTTTTTCTGCCTTTTTTTGCTATGTATGTAGTATGTATACTATATGTCCGATGAATTAAACTGGTATTAAAAATTTCTCTATTAACACATTTCTGTTAAAGACCTCTCCCTTTTTTCCTAAGCCAAAGGTGGGGAACCTCTGGCCTTCAGGTAGTATAAGGCCCACAAAATCATTTGCATAATTAACCACAGGCAAAGATGAGCTGAGCACTAGGTACAATAGCCTCCCACTGCTAGAGTTCCATATATAAGTTGACAATTTTGAATGGCCTGCAAATGATGTTATAAATATCTAAATGGCCTTTGGCAGAAAAAAGGTTTCCCATTCCTGTAATCTAAGCAATAATATACAAAGCCTAAATATTAATCACTCATTAATTTAAATTAAATCAATCGCTAAATGTATTAAATTGCACACAGAGCTATCCCATCATCTCTACTTCAGTCTCATTCCAGTGCCTTACCATTGCCAAGAAAGTGATCCTATTTCCAGTAGGCCAAACCAAGCTAGAAAGGCTTTGAATACTGGGCCTAGTGAAAAACTATATGATGGTTGTCCAAGGACTGGTGAGATTTAAAGAGATTCACTATTTAGTTAGTCATAAGATCATAAATGTTTTTGATCATAGAACCTTTCAAAAATCATATGCCAAGATGTAGTGATGTTGTGTCAGTGGAGAGAATACCTATCATGGCAAAATCACATATCCTTGAAATACTGAGGTGAAGAAAATACTGAGGTGATAAGGCGTGACATTCAGAAAACATAAAGTAATGAATACTCAAAATCTTCCTTTGGGTCCTATTCCTTTACACATTCAATGAGTAGTGAGGTCTTTCTTTATGGGGGAGCAAAAAAATCTTAAACTTCACCTTTTCTTGATCCTGTTACCCTGTCAGACCACCATCCTAGTTCTTTCCCCTTCTATGCCATTTCAGACATGTAGGCTATTCCTGCTACCTCCATTTCCACCACCCAATCACTCCTTAATCCCCCATAATCTTGATTCCCCAACTTACTGTCCTTCAAATGTTCTCTCAAAAGTTATGGCTGAACAAAATCCAATAGTGTCTTCCTCAGTTCTTCTTCTCCTTGACCTCTATAACATTTAACTCCTCTGACCATCTTGTTTGAAACTCATTCCTCCTTGACGTTGGTCAGTCAATATAAACATTCATTAAGTGCCTACTATGTGCCAGTGGCAAGACCTTGGTGTCTTCAATATCTGACCAAAGTCTAAGAGCTCCACAGCACCTACTTCACCTGCCTTCATGGCTACTGGAACAAATTGTTCCCATCCACCCATCCACCTTAGCAGGTTTCCAACCATGATGTCAAACGCCTTCAGTGAGTTCAAACATGGCATCAAAGTCAACTAAGGCACATGAAAAGGCTATAGGCCAAAACTAAAGTGAAGGGAGTGTTGGTACATGAATTTTTGTTTGCTGATAATTATGCATTCAAGGCAGCCTCCAAAGCTGAGATACAACCAGATATGGATCAGTTTTCTGCTGCTTGTGCTAATTTAATGGCCTAATAAATGAACATCAAAAAAAACACAGGTACTCTATCAGTCAACACCACATCACTCATATGTGGAATCATCAGTCACAACAAATGAAGTTTTGAATGCTGTGGATAATATGTTCACTTACCTTGGCAGTATACTTTCCAGGGATGTCTATATTGATAATGAAGTTGACACATGCATTTCCAGAGCTGGCTCAGTATTTGGGAGAATTTGAAGAAAAGTAAAGGAAAAGAGAGTAATGTATTAGACTGATTAGCACACTGAAGGTCTACAAGCTGTTATGCTTACCTCATTGTTGTATATCTGTGAAACCTCGTCAGTATACCAATGCCATGCCAGGAAATTGAATCACTTCCATTTGAATTGTCTTAGAAAGATTCTGAAGATCACTTGACAAGATGATACCAGATATTGAGGTTCTTTTTTAAACTAAACTGCCAAGGATTCACTCTACTATAGGGAAAACTCTGTTGGGCTGGCTACACTGTTTGCATGCCAAATGTACTCTTGCCAAAAATACTATTTTTGGAGAATTCGCACAGGGGATGCACTCACCAGGTGGTCAGAAAAAAAGTGATACAAGGATACTCTTAATGTCTCTCTGAAAAAACTTCAGAATTGATTGTATGACATGGCACAGGACTTCCCAGCATGGCATGCTCCTATCAAAGCAATAAACAAAGAAAAAGTAAATTAGCTTAAAAGAAATGCAAAATGCACAAAGTTAGAGACTCCAATCCCAAATGTTCATAGGGACTGTTTGTGTCTGACCTATGGCATATTATTGCCACTTCTCAATGATTCCTTACATTCTCTCCACTTAGGAACCATTTTTTAACCTTCTACCCTTCCCTCCCCTAGTTTGGCCTTTCTTCTCTAGGATAAATATCCTGAGTTCAGCAACTAATACCCAAAATACCATGACCTCACTGCCCTATTCTGGTTTCCCTGCTTTGGAAGCTGAATAGTTCAAACAATATCCTCTTAAAACAATGACTTCCAGAACTTAATACAGTATTCAAGATGTAGTCTGCCAAGTACAGTGGTATATCACCTCCTTACTTATGCAACCCAAGACTGCATGAATCTTTTTGGCTGAAAAGTCATATTCTTAATTCATATGGAGTGTGAAGTTTTCTAAAACTTTCTTATTTTTGCCCAGAAAAACTGCTGATGATACATCCCCTATCTTGTAAGTGTGAAGTCAGTATTTCAAACCCAAGGGTAAGACTTTCCATATATACCTGTGTAGGGAGGAAGGAAGGAAGGAAGGAAGGAAATAAGCAACCTATGTCACAACCTAAGTGACAGCCCTGTGCTTAGTGCTTTACAAATATTTCATTTGATCTTTACAAGAGGCCAGGAAGTAGTGCTATTATTATCACCCCCATTTTACAGTTTAAGAAACAGATACAGACAACAGTTGTGGCTTGGCAGGATGACACAGCTAAGAAGTGTTTGAGATAAAATTTGAACTTGGGTCTTCCTGACTCTAGGCCCAGTACTTTTTTTCTTTTACCAAACCACCTAGCTGCCTCTGAAATTTCACCTTATGCAGTATTATGCAGTATGCTCAGTACTCTAGCCTAACAACATCTTTCTGAAATTTGATTATCATCCATTGTATTGGCTATGAATGAATGAATCAAAAGAAAAGGCATTTATTAAATGCTCAGTATATACAAAGCATTACATTAAGTAATGTCTCTAGTATCAGTCTCTAGCATCAAGGAGCTCACGTATAGGAGGTTCGTGTCATAGGGCTAATGGAAAGGTCCAATGGTTTTTAGGATATAATGGTAAGGCAGGGAGCAATATATCTTTTTATTTTCATTTCTGTTAATAAAATTATATGCATTTCTGATGTTGAACCATTTGATGGTGCTAGGACTTTGCTGGTGAGAACTTTATTTTCTGGGTCTTCAGTGGTTGTAGCTGCTAAGAATGCAGGGGGTGCAGTACTTACTTAGGCAGTTGATGGGTTGCTAGTAAATGGGGGTTCCTTTCTTAGAATTGGTATTAGTATGTATGCTGCTATACTTAAGGCTTGGACATGGGGTCCTAGGCTGCTTCCTTTGGAATCTAAGGGAGAGTGATGGTGACACAAGGGTTTGTGTCATATGTGCTTTTGATAAGCATGACATCTATGACTGTCCAAGTCATTGATAAAAATGTTAAATAGCAGAGGGCCATACCATACCCAGATCCCTGGGGCACTCTATTGGAGGCCTTTTCCCAAGCTGACATCATTAATAATAATTCTGAGTCTGATCAGTCAAACCAGTTCTGAATGATCTGGTGTGACAAGTCTTTGAAAAGTTATCTGTCAAGTCTAGGGAAGACAACTGATCTCTCTGTTGTTAGAGTCAAATCTCAAATAGCCGGTCATCAACTACCTATATAGAGGAATAACACACAAACACAGATACTTAATGCACAATATTATGTTAAGCAAGTTCGACAGTTGAAAGAGTGCTGTGTAAGGTCAGAGAAAAAAAAAAGATACTTATTATCAAGGCCAAGGGTAGAAAGGGAAATCTGGGGAGGTGTCATGGAAGATGTAGCATTTGAGTGGGATTTTAATAGATGGCTAGGATAGTTAGGTGGCGCCATAGTGCTCAGAGCATCAAGTCTGGAGTCAGGAAGACTTAATCTGACTGAGTTCAAATCTGTCCTCAGATATTTACTCCCTGTGTGACTCTGACCAAATAACTTCAGTTCCTTTTGTCTTAGTTCCTCATCTGTAAAATGAGCTGGAGAAGGAAATGGCAAATCACTCCAGTATTTTTGCCAAGAAAATCCTAAATATTGGACATGATTGAACAACAGAATTATTTTTATTAGACCCATGATCCTCAGAAATATTTTGATTAATCAGCACTCAACAATCACTTTACTATTTTGTGTCCCCTTAATATTTATGCATATATTTTATAATTGTTTTCTTTTTCATGTGTTCATTTTAAATTCTCCAATCTTTATTGGTAAGTTCCAAGAAAGTACTCTTTTAAAAAATCCCCATCACCCAGGAAATCACATAACACTATGAATCTGAATTCAATCAATGATTGTGAACAAAGAAGCATTTTGGGGCTTGAATTTCTGAATAATTCAAAAGACCATTTTATTTTATCTATAAAAGTAAAGAGTGATCTTCCTTGTTTGGCTTATTTGAATACAGGAGCCAAACCTATACTGATTGATCAATTAATGGTCTCAACAATTCAGAGAAATATATCTTATAGAAAGATGGAAAAGTCCACTATTGCGCCCACATAAACTCCCACATAGACAGAACCTTAATAATCAGTGGGAATCTGAACAGAGCAGAAGGAATCTCCATCAGAACAAAAGTTCATACTTTTCCCCTGTTGCTGCATTATGAAATGGCAACATAGTTTCCTGGGGGAAAAGCCAAACTCCACAAGTGAAACTAATTTAGCTAAAATACATGCAGCTGCTAAATACTTAATTCTGCTTATTTAATGTTTGAAGTCAAGTATCAGGGATCTTGGTTTTAGAATGTTGAAATGAGGGGTTTCTTTTAGATGCAGCAAAATATATTCCATATTAAAAACTATTATGTCTTTGTTATTCCCTCAAAATACCATTTCTTGAACTGTGATTTCTGCTGTAGCAAGAGGTTTCTGCCATAGGGATTGTTGTTCAAGTGAGAAATCTATCTTCTCTGTCTTAAGCCTTTTCAGTTTTCTAATCAAAAAGAGACTAATAACTTTCCACAAATCCACTATTTCTACATATAAGATTATTTTAGCTCTTCCTTACAAGCCTTTCACAACTAATCACTTAGCCCCTATTTCAATAGTATAAATGTTTAATTTCAGTTTACTTTATTTTACAAAAATTTTGTATAAATAATAAAAGATCAGTTAATTTGAAGTTTATGATACAGTAATAGCTGTTTATCCAGAATGCAATCAGAAGGTCAAATAGGATTTCTTTTTCTTTACACATTCTCCCATCCTATTTGTATGAGAAAAAAGTTTACTTATATGAGAAAAAGACAAACAATTATCAGGAATTTTTTAAAATTAATTTTTATAATTATAACATTTTCTTTGACAGTACATATGCATAGGTAAATTTTTTTTTACAACATTATCCCTTGTACTCCCTTCTGTTCCAAGTTTTTCCCCTCCTTCCCTGCACCCTCTCCCCTAGATGGCAGGCATTCCCATACATATTAAATATCTTATTGTATATGGTAGGTACAATATATTTGTGCAGAACCGAATTTTGTTGTTGTTATTGCAAAGGAAGGATTGTATTCGGAAGGTAAAAATAATCTGGGAAGAAAAACAAAACAAAACAAAACAAAAAAACAATGCTCACAGTTTACACTCATTTCCCAGTGTTCCTTTTCTGGATGTAGCTGATTCTGTCCATCATTGCTCAATTGGAATTGGATTAGCTCTTCTCTATGTTGAAGATATCCACTTCCATCAGAATACATCCTCATACAGTATCAATGTTGAAGTGTATAATGATCCCCTAGTTCTGCTCGTTTCACTCAGCATCAGTTGATGTAACTCTTTCCAAGCCTCTCTGTATTCCTCCTGTTGGTCATTTCTTACAGAACAATAATATTCCATAGCATTCATATATCATAATTTACCCAACCATTCTCCAATTGATGGGCATCCATTCATTTTCCAGTTTCTAGCCACTATGAAAAAGACTGCCACAAACATTTTGGCACATACAGGTCCCTTTCCCTTTTTTAGTATTTCCTCGGGATATAAGCCCAGTAGTAGCACTGCTGGGTCAAAGGGTATGCACATTTTGATAACTTTTTGGGCATAATTCCAGATTGCTCTCCAGAATGGTTGGATTCTTTCACAACTCCACCAACAATGCATCAGTGTCCCAGTTTTCCCACAGCCCCTCCAAAATTCATTGTTATTTGTTCCTGTCATCTTAGCCAATCTGACAGGTGTGTAATGATATCTCAGAGTTGTCTTAATTTGCATTTCTCTGATCAATAGTGATTTGGAACACTCTTTCATATGAGCGGAAATAGTTTTAATTTCATCATCTGAAAATTGTCTGTTCATATCCTTTGACCATTTATCAATTGGAGAATGGCTTGATTTCTTATAGAGTCAATTCTCTGTATATTTTGGAGATGAGGCCTTTATCAGAACCTTTAACTGTAAAAATGTTTTCCCAATTTGTTACTTCCCTTCTAATCTTACTTGCATTAATTTTGTTTGTGCAGAAACTTTTTAATTTGGTGTAATCAAAATTTTCTATTTTGTGATCAATAATGGTCTCTAGTTCTCTCTTGGGCACAAACTCCTTCCTCCTCCACAAGTCCAAGAGGTAAACCATCCCATGTTCCTCCAATTTATTTATGATTTCGTTCTTTATGCCTAAATCTTGGACCCATTTTGATCTTATATTAGTATGTGGTGTTAAATGTGGGTCCATGCCTAGTTTCTGCCATACTGATTTCCAGTTTTCCCAGCATCAGGAATTGATTTTTAAAAAACAAACAAATTCCAATGTTTATTACAGGACTAGTACAGTGAGCCTAGTAGATTGTATTTCTACATAGTGACCAACTACAATTCCAAAGAACTAATTCCAACTACAATTCCAAAAGTCTAAACATGCTACCCACTTTCAGAAGAAAGGAGACTGAGGTATATGTTTTGTTGTGGTATGGACCCAGTGTGGGAATATGTTTTGCTTGACTATACATATTTGTTATAAGTATTGTTGTTAAAGTATATAATGATAATTTTCTTCAGTAGGAAGTTGGACTATAAGAGGGTGATGTGAAGTGAGGTAGGGTAATTTAAAAAAGAGAAAGGGAGAAAGAAAGAAAAAAAAAACCTACTTTTATGATATCCTATTTACAGAAAACTCCCAAATCTAGAGATCTACTCCTGAGTGACAATCTGAGGCTCAAACAAGCATTACCTTTTAAGGAAGGAGAAGGAAGCTCAATATTTAACCAGCTAAGCAGTTGGCTGCTGAATCTGAGTTATGGATTCATTAGATCTGTAAAGTGGCTGTACCCTCATTCTAGTGCTACATATCCCAATTGAGTTAATTTAGTGGTACACTAAATGATGACAATATTGCAAAGGGAATAAAAAACACATAAAATGCACAATCATTATCTTGCCCTCTGGCTATCTTCCCAGAGGGTTAGTGCCCCAGTGGAGCACACACTTTATATGGGCAAAAAAACTTCAACCAGATCACTAGGGCAACTACAACTATATTTGCTATAAATCAGAATCGCCTTTTTTTGTTTTTTAATTTCTAGAAGGCAGAAAAGAGAGCACTGGCTCCAGTGTCAGATGGACCAAAATTCAAATCCCAATTCTGATACTTGCAAGCATTTAAATACTCTTAGCTTTTGTTTTCTCCTCTGTAAAATGGCATAATATGTAGCACTTAGTTCACAGGTTGTTATGAGGATCAAATGAAATAACATATGTACAGTTTTTTGCAAACCTTAAAGCATTATGCAAATGCTAATTCTCATTAAAGAAGTTTCTGTGACCAGTCTCATAATACAGCAGCAAGTATAAGTATACCTTTTTTCTCCTTAAATACATTGGTGGAATCCCATCTCATGCATTGAAAATGCTAATATATTCTTTCCTAAAAAGGCCCTTCTTGATCCAGTCCACTCCTGCAGCTTGGCTATACTGTACAAATTCCTGTGTTGACAGCATCTTCTTGCAAGGGTTTCTTCATCCCTCTATATTCTGAGGAGTTTGATTAAGGCTGCTCTTAGTAACTTTTGTGATATGTCACACCATCATGCCCAATAAGTAGCACACACTTAATATTTACAAAGTCCTTTTACGTATATTATATCATTTGATCCACACAACAATCCCATGAGATATGTGCTATTATTATCTCCATTTTACAGATGAGGAAATTGAATTAGATAGGCTTAAGTAACTTGCCTAGTTCACACAATTAGTAAGTGCTTAAAGCAGAATTTGAATTTAGATCCTTATGACTCCCAAATCCAGGGTCTATCCCCTGGACCACAACCTTTTCTAGTCTCTTATGCAATACATTGCTATCCTCGATTCTGTCTAAATTCCCCCCCCCCCCCTTGAGGCTGGGGTTAAGTGACTTGCCCAGGGTCACACAGCTAGGAAGTGTTAAGTGTCTGAGATCAGATTTGAACTCAGATCCTCCTGAATTCAGGGCTGGTGCTCTATCCACTGCGCCACCTAGCTGCCCCCGATTCTGTCTAAAATCTAAGACATCCTGTACCAGTCTTTTTAGGAAATAACTCAAACAAGTTTTGTTTGTTTCTACTATTTCTATGATATTCCATATGGAATATACAAGTTTTTTTTAATAGTTTTTATTTACCAGATATTTGCATGGGTAATTTTACAACATTGACAATTGCCAAACCATTTGTTCCAATTTTTCCCCTCCCCCCCAAATGGCAGGTCGACCAATACATGTTAAATGTTAGAGTATAAATTAAATATAATATATGTATACATGACCAAACAGTTGTTTTGCTGAACAAAAAGAATCAGACTTTGAAATAGTGTATATTTAGCCTGTGAAGGAAATCCAAAATGCAGGCGGACAAAATTAGAGGGATTGGAAATTCTATGTAGTGGTTCATAATCATCTCCCAGAGCTCTTTTGCTGGGTGTAGCTGGTTCAGTTCATTACTGCTCTATTGGAACTGATTTGGTTCATCTCATTGTTGAAGAGGCCTTGTCCATCAGAATTGATCATCATACAGTATTGTTGTTAAAGTATATAATGATCTCCTGGTCCTGCTCATTTCACTCAGCATCAGTTCATGTAAGTCTATCCAGGCCTTTCTGAAATCATCCTGTTGGTCATTTCTTACAGAACAATAATGGAAAATACAAATTTTAAGTATGAGACACTAAAGATTAGGCAAAACTTTGAAGTTTATATATCAGTTTTAGCTTAAAGGTAACAGGATTATACTACTACTAGATGGAGAATGGATCTAAATATTTATTGAGTTTATGGTTCTAACCAGGCTTATATATTCCAATTCTCCTAAAAGAGCTTTTTACTGTGCTACAGTGTTTTACTATACTATTCACTGAATATGTTAAATTTCCATTATAGGTAATGTTTCCATGTTAGCTAGATGGTGATTTGTTAACTTTCTGGTGCTTCTCTAAGGAAGATATATGGAAAAAGTCATTTTAACTAAAAAGGTGAGCAATGGAAAGTGTACAGCAAGTTATTACAGGGAACATGGGACTCATATATACTCTCTATATATAATCTAAGTCTTCAATGTTCAGCTTCTTAAACTGTGGGTTGCAACCCCCTGTGGGGACTCATAACTGAATGTGAGGGTTGCAAAATTATGATTTATTATCAATAAATGTTTTATTTTTATATATCTATTATATATCTATTATATATCTATTTTATAAACTTATATACCTAGGTCCATGTAAAAATTTCTTGGACAAAATGGGGTAGAGTGGAAAAAATTTAAGAACTTCTGTTCTATGTAACATTGTAAGAACTGATTGCTCTCAGAACTA
Organism: Sminthopsis crassicaudata; assembly: GCF_048593235.1. Lineage (NCBI taxonomy): Eukaryota > Metazoa > Chordata > Mammalia > Dasyuromorphia > Dasyuridae > Sminthopsis > Sminthopsis crassicaudata. The sequence goes on from NC_133620.1 coordinate 353,591,920, forward strand.
GGAGATCACTATACACTCCAACAACGATACTGTGTGAAGATATATTCTGATTGAAGTGGATATCTTCAACATAAAGAAGATCTAATTCACTTCCACTTGATCAATGATGGACAGAAATAGCTACACCCAGAGAAGGAACACTAAGAATTAAATGTAAACTGCACTATTGCCTTTCTACCCAGGTCACTTATACCTTCGGAATCCAATTCTTTTTTTTTTTTTTTAGGTAGAATTTATTTATTTTAATTTTTTTAAAAAAATTTTTATTTCAGAATCCAATTCTTACCGTGGAACAAGAAATTTGGTTTTACACACATATATTGTATCTAGGTTATACTGTAACACATTTAATATGTATGGGATTGCCTGTCATCTAGGGGAGGGTTTGGAAAAATGAATATAAGGGATAATGTTATAACAAAAAAATTACTCATGCATATATACTGTCAAAAAATTATAATTATAAAATAAATAATAATAAAAAAAGAATTGATTGTTCTCTTCATTACTATGCTTCATAGATATGTTAATCTATGGGTGGTAGGCTATAGTGAATAAAAACCTTTCCCAGCATTTCTTTTGGGAACTCTTTCAGAATTTGGTTATGTCCAAGCTGACCCAATCTGAAATTTAATAAAAACAAATACATCTCTCTCTCTCTCTTTCTCCCTTATTCCTTCCCCCTTTATCTTTTCCTTTTTTCTTTCTTTCTTCCTTCCTTTCTTTCTCTGCAAAGTACACAATTTAGGACATGGAAGGAAATAATAAATCCTGTAAAAATAGTTTATAGAGACTTCCAGGAGCCAAGATGGCAGAGTAAGAAATAAATTGCTGTAACTCATTCATATTCATTTACAAACAACCATAAAATAATTCCCCAAAACAAATCCTGGAATAGCAAAGAGATGGAGTGAAACAATTTTTTACCTAAAAAACTTGGAAGATCAGTCTAAAAGGTCTTTCTCATTTGGTTAGAAGGGAGTACAATCAGGACTGGAACTATCCCAGCAAATTAGCAGCAAGCCCCACCTATGGAAACCAGTGAAAGATCCTGAGCTTCAGTCTGATGAGCAGGCAAACACAAACACAGAACTTCTCACATCCTTCAGCATAATAAGGGTATTATTATACTGGTATAATTAGACTGGATAGACTCTACTTCTAAGAACCACTACTTGTTTCAGCATAGCCTTGGGCAAACAGACAGTAGCCAGACCACCATGTGCTTCGGGGAGGAACATCACATGGAATTCAGCACATACCAGACACCAGCCCTAGGACCTCAACTCAGCACCATCTAAGCTACAAGATCCCTACACCCTTTAGCATTACTAGCCATTTCTCCCTCCCCTTCCTCAGTGCAGCAACAGACACAAAGGTTCCCTATGGGTCTCAGTGTAACATCAGTGCAGCACTAAGTAAACAGCCAGGGCCTGTAGTCTCTAGCACAAGAAGCTTGAGAGTACCTCTTCCACCCTAGGTGCAGAAAGGAAAAGGCCAAAAATGATGAGCAAAAAATAACAAAGAATCTGACCTTAGAAAGTTATAAGAGTGACAGGGAAATCTAGACACAAAACTCAGAAGAGGACAACAATGTCAAAATACCTGGGGGCAAAACCCCAAAGAAAAATGGGAAGTAGTCTCAAGCCCAGAAAGAACTCATGGAACAGAGAGCAAATAAGAGTGATGCAAGAGAATTATGAAACGAGACAACAGCCTGGAAAAAGAAAACAAATGCTTAAAAAATAAAATTGAACAAATTTTAAATTGAACAAAGGAGATTTTAAAAATCCACTGAAGAAAATTCCTTAAAAAGTACAATTAGCAAATGGGAAAAAAAGTACAAAAGATAACTAAGGAAAATGATTTCTTAAAAGTTAGAATGGGACAAGTAGAAGCTGAAACATTAAGAATTAACCAAACAAATTTAAAAGATATAAAAAAGAAAAGAAAATGTAAAATATCTCATTGGAAAAACAACTGACCTGCAGAACCCTACAATATGTTGTTTACAGGAAACACACTTAAAGCAGGGAGATACATAGAGTAAAGGTAAAAGGTTGGAGCAGAATCTATTATGCTTCAGGTAAAGCCAAAAAAGCAGGGGTAGGCATCCTTATCTCAGATCAAGCAAAAGCAGAAGTTGATCTAATTAAAAGAGATAAGGAAGGAAACTATATCCTGCTAAAAGGTAGCATAAACAATGAAGCCATATCAATACTAAATATATATGCACCAAGTGGTATAGCATATAACTTTCTAAAGGAAAAGTTAAGAGAGTTGCAAGAAGAAATAGACAGTAAAACTATAATAGTGGGAGATCTCAACCTTGCACTCTCAGATTTAGACAAATCAAACCACAAAACAAATAAGAAAGAAATTAAAAAAGTAAATAGAACATTAGAAAAACTAGGTATGATAGACCTTTGGAGAAAACTGAATGGCGATAGAAAGGAATATACTTTCTTCTCAGCAGTTCATGGATCCTATACAAAAATTGACCATCTATTAGGACATAAAGATCTCAAAATTAAATGTAGGAAGGCAGAAATAATAAATGCCTTCTTCTCAGATCACAATGCAATAAAAGCTACATTCAGTAAGAAGTTAGGGGTAAATAGACCAAAAAGTAATTGGAAAATGAATAATCTCATCTTAAAGAATGACTGGGTGAAATAGCAAATTATAGAAACAATAATTTCACCCAAGATAATGACAATGATGAGACATCATACCAAAATCTGTGGGATGCAGCTAAAGTGGTAATAAGGGGAAATTTTATATCTTTAGAGGCTTATTTGAACAAAATAGAGAAAGAGAAGATTAACGAATTGGGTCTGCAACTTAAAAAGCTAGAAAAAGACCAAATTAAAAATCCCCAACCAAAAATCAAACTTGAAATACAAAAATTAAAAGGAGAAATCAATAATATTGAAAGTAAAAAAACTATTGAATTAATAAATAAAACCAAGAGTTGGTTTTATGAAAAAGCCAATAAAATAGATAAACCTTTGGTAAATCTGATCAGAAAAAGGAAAGAGGAAAATCAAATTGTTAGTCTTACAAATGAAAAGGGGGATCTTTCCATCAATGAAGAGGAAATTAGAGAAATAACAAGGAGTTACTTTGCCCAACTTTATGCCAATAAATTTGATAATTTAAGTGAAATGGATGACTTCCTCCAAAAATATAGGCTTCCTAGATTAACAGAGGAGGAAATAAATTGCTTAAATAGTCCCATTTCAGAAAAAGAAATAGAACAAGCTATTAATCAACTCCCCAGGAAAAAATCCCCAGGACCAGATGGATTTACATGTGAATTCTACCAAACATTTAAAGGACAATTAGCCCCAATGTTATATAAACTATTTGAAAAAAATAGGGGATGAAGGAGTCCTACCAAACTCCTTTTAGGACAGACATGGTACTGATACCTAAACCAGGTAGATCGAAAACAGAAAGAAAATTATAGACCACTTTCCTTAATGAATATTGATGCTAAAATCTTAAATAAGATATTAGCAAAAAGACTTCAGAAAATCATCCCCAGGATAATACACTATGATCAAGTAGGATTTATACCAGGAATGCAGGGCTGGTTTAATATTAGGAAAACTATTAGTATAATTGGCCACATTAATAATCAAATTAATAAAAACCATGTGATCATCTCAATAGATGCAGAAAAATCATTTGATAAAATCCAACATCCATTCCTACTAAAAACACTTGAGAGTATAGAAATAAATGGACTATTCCTTAGAATAATCAGGAGCATATATTTACGACCATCAGTAAGCATAATATGCAATAGAAATAAACTGGAACCTTTCCCAGTAAGATCAGGAGTGAAACAAGGTTGCCCACTATCACCATTACTATTCAATATAGTACTAGAAACGCTAGCCTCAGCAATAAGAGCCGAGAAAGAGATTCAAGGAATTAGAGTAGGAAATGAGGAAATCAAACTATCACTCTTTGCAGATGACATGATGGTATACTTAGAGAACCCCAAAGACTCTGCTAAAAAGCTATTAGAAATAATTCAGAATTTTAGCAAAGTTGCAGGATACAAAATAAATCCACATAAATCCTCAGCATTTTTATATATCACTAACAAAATGCAACAGCAAGAGATACAAAGAGAAATTCTATTCCAAACAAATGTTGAGAGTATAAAGTATTTGGGAATCCATCTACTAAAGAATAATCAGGAATTATATGAGCAAAATTACAAAACACTTGCCACAAAAATAAAGTCAGATTTAAATAATTGGAAAAACATTCAGTGCTCTTGGATAGGCTGAGCGAATATAATAAAGATGACAATACTTCCCAAACTAATCTATTTATTTAGAATCTATTTATTTAGTGCTATACCAATCAGACTCCCAAGAAACTATTTTAATGACCTAGAATAAATAACAACAAAATTCATATGGAAGAATAAAAGGTTGAGAATTGCAAGGGAACTAATGAAAAAAAAGTCAGATGAAGGTGGTCTAGGTGTACCTGATCTAAAGCTATATTATATAGCAGCAGTCACCAAAACCATTTGGTGTTGGCTAAGAAATAGACCAGTCGATCAGTGGAACAGATTAGATACGAAGGACAAAAAAGGGTACATCTATAGCAATCTAAGTCTATGACAAACCCAACGATACCAACATTAGGGATAAAAATTCGTTATTTGGAAAAAACTGTTGGGAAAACTGGAAATTAGTATGGCAGAAATTAGATATGGATCCACACTTAACATCATATACCAAGATAAGATCAAAATGGGTCCATGATTTAGGCATAAAGAATGAGATCATAAATAGATTAGAGGAACAGAGAATAGTCTACCTCTCAGACCTGTGGAGGAGAAAGGAATTTATGACCAAAGGAGAACTAGAGATCATTATTGATCACAAAATAGAAGATTTTGATTACATCAAACTAAAAAGTTTCTGTACAAACAATACTAATGCAAACAAGATTAGAAGGGAAGTAACAAATTGGGAAAATATTTTTAAAGTTAAAGATTCTGATAAAGGTCTCATTTCCAAAATATATAGAGAACTTACCCTGATTTATAGGAAACCAAACCATTCTCCAATTGATAAATGGTCAAAGGATATGAACAGACAATTCTCAGGCGATGAAATTGAAATTATATCCACTCATATGAAAGTGTTCCAAATCACTACTGATCAGAGAAATGCAAATTAAGACAACTCTGAGATACCACTACACACCTGTTCAGATTGGCTAAGATGACAGGAACAAATAATGATGAATGTGGGAGGGGATGTGGGAAAACTGGGACACTAATACATTGTTGGTGGAGTTGTGAAAGAATCCAACCATTCTGGAGAGCAATTTGGAACTATGCCCAAAAAGTTATCAAACTGTGCATACCCTTTGATCCAGCATTGCTGCTATTGGGCTTATATCCCAAAGAAATACTGAGGAGGGGAAAGGGACATGTATGTGCCAAAATGTTTGTGGAAGCTCTTTTTGTAGTGGCTAGAAACTGGAAGATGAATGGATGTCCATCAATTGGAGAATGGTTGTGTAAATTATGGTATATGAAGGTTATGGAATATTATTGCTCTGTAAGAAATGACCAGCAGGAGGAATACAGAGAGGCTTGGAGAGACTTACATCAACTGATGCTGAGTGAAATGAACAGAACCAGAAGATCGCTGCACACTTCAATGTTGTATGAAGATGTATTCTGATGGAAGTGGAAATCTTCAACATAAAGAAGATCCAACTCACTTCCAGTTGATCAATGATGGACAGAAACAACTACACCCAGAGAAGGAACACTGGGAAATGAATGTAAATTGTTAGCACTACTGTCTATCTACCCAGTTACTTATACCTTCGGAATCTAATACTTAATGTGCAATACGAAAATGGTATTTACACATATATATTGTATCTAGGTTATATTGTAACACATGTAAAATATATGGGATTGCCTGTCATCAAAAGGAGGGAGTAGAGGGAGGGAGGGGATAATTTGGAAAAATGAATGCAAGGGATAATGTTATAACAAAAAAATTACTCATGCATATATACTGTCAAAAAAATTTATAAATAAAATTTAAAAAAAAAAGAAAAAAAGAAGACCAAAATATCAGATGCTCTATAAGTTACTGATTTTATTGTTTGAAATATATCCCTGCTGGAATAAGACCTAATTTTCAAGTATAGCTGTAAAAATCAGTAAAAAAAAAAAAAAAAAAAACTGACCTGGAAAATAGACCCAAGGACATAATATCAGAATCAATCTCTCTCTCTCTCTCTCTCTCTCTCTCTCTCTCTCTCTCTCTCTCTCTCTCTCTCTCTCTCTCTCGCTCTCTCTCTCTTCTTCCTTCCCCCTTTATCTTTTCCTGAAAGCCAATACAAAAAGAGGTCCCAAACAGCATGTTTCAAGAAATTATCAAGGAAAACTGCCCTGATACTCTGAAATCGGAGAACAAAATAGGCATTGAAAAAAATCCTGATCATCCCAGGAAAGAAATTCTAAGGAACGTTATAGCCAAATTTTAGAACAGATCAAGGAAAAAATACTACATGTGGCCAGAAAGAAACAATTCAAATATTGGGGAACCATAATCAGCATTACATAAGACTTAGCAGTTTTTACAGTAAAGGACAGAACATAATGGAACATGATATTCCAGAAGGCAAAGAAGCTAGTACTACAACCAAGAATCATTTGCTCGCAAAATTAAATATAATGCTTAAGGGGGAAAAATGATCGTTCAATGAAATAGAAGATGACCAGAATTGAACAAAAAACTTGATCTCCAATATCAAGAGTCAAGAGAAGCCAAAAAAGGGAAAACGGAAAAGAAAACATAAGTGATTCAATGGAACTGGACTGTTTACATTTGTAAATGGGAAGATGATAATTGTAATTCCTAAAAATTGTAGCATTAATAGTCAGAAGAAATATACATGGAGGGCACAGGTATAAGATAAATTTGAGGGAAAGACATTTAAAAAATAAGAGACAAGAAACAAGAGTACAATAGGTGAAGAAGGAAGGGAGAGGTAGAATAGGTAAATTATTTCACATGAAGAGGTATGAAAAACCTATTACAGTGGAAAGATGGGACAGTGGGCAGTGGCCATTACTTGACCTTTGCTCTCATCAATATTTGACTCAAAGAGGGAATAATATACACAAACAATTGAGTACAGAAACCTATCTTATTCAAAAGTAAGAGAGGAGGAAATTAAGTAAAGCAGGATGTAGGCCAGGCAGGGAGAGGGGGACTAACAGAAGAGAGGGCAGACCAGGGTAGACAATAGATAAAAGCAAAAACACTGTCCAGCAGGGAAAAGATGAAAGGAGAAAGAAGACTAATGGGAGGAAAAAAAGGATGGAGGAACATACAAGTAATCATAACTATAAATGTAAATGGGATTAAGTCTCCCAGAAATATTCTCAATGTGGATCAAAACCCATAACCCTCCTCATTTCTGAAATATATTAAAAGTTGAGTCAATATAAGAATACAAGCCATTTCCTAATCAATAAATGGTCAAAAGATATGAACAAGCAGTTTTCAGATGAAGAAATCAAAGCTATCAATAAGCATATGAAGAAATTCTCTAAATTACTATTGATTAGATAAATGCAAATTAAAACAACTCTGAGGTATCACCTTTGATTGACATATGACAATAAAGAAAAATGACAAATATTGGAGAGGATGTGGAAAAATTGGGACACTAATGCATTGATGGTGAAGTTGTGAACTGATCCAACTACTCTGGAGAGCAATTTGGAACTATATGCCCAAAGAGTAACCAAACTGCACACAAACTGCAATACCAGTACTAGGTCTGGATCCCAAAGAGATCATAAAAAAGGGAAAAGGACCTATATGTGCAAGGATATTAAGTATTCACCAGCCCTGGGGTCAGGAGAATCTGAGTTCAAATCTGGTCTTAAACACTTCCTAGCTGTGTGATCCTGGGGAAGTCACTTAACCCCAATTGCCTCAGGGGAAAAAAATGTGTGTGTGTGTGTGTGTGTGTGTGTGTGTGTGTGTGTGTGTGTGTGTGTGTGTTTTAAATGTTGAGGAAACAAATAATGAAACGACTCCCTGCTTTCAAAGAGCAAAGATTAAAAGGATCTCAAATAACTGTTGAGGAGTTGAAAAAATATATATAGGAGGCATAATATGATGACTCAGCAAAAGTGAATAAAAATAAGAAGGAATTGTCAGACAAGTTGGAGGAGAACCAAGAAATAATAGGATTATGAAAACTCCCCAAAAGAGCATGCAGGACAACTGAACTTATTGGTAGAATTGAAAAACTTGAATCCATAATGGCAAGACTCACAACAAAAAACAAATTAAAAAAAAAATACCAGATTGGGAATTAAATGCAGGAACAATCTGGAAGAAAAAATTTCAATTACATTAAAAGAAAGTGTGATCTCCATACAAGAAAAACTTATTGATTTTGAAGTCAGTATGCAAAGAGACACAATAAAAATTATAGGGATTCCAGAAAAATGTGATAAAACAAAAAAAGAACCTGAACACTATAATGTATGAAATAATACACAATAACTACCCAGATCTTCTGAATATAGAAAACAAAGCATCAAAGTAACCTATAGTTTACTTCAAGAAAGAAAAAAAACCTAGTTGCAAATTTCAAAACACATGGTGTTTAAAATTTCAAATTTTTTTAGATTGTTTTTATATACATGCATTCATTTTTCACATATTTCCATGAGTCAGTTGGGTGAGAGAAATTAGAATAAAAGGGAAAAACCACAAAGAAAGAAAGAAAACAGCAAGGGGAAAAAAGGTTTAAAGAGTATGCTTCAATACACATTTAGTATCCATAATTCTTTCTCTCTATGCAGATGGCATTTTCATCCAAAGTTTATTGTAATTGCTTTAGATCACTGAACTGCTGAGAGGAGCTAAGTCTATCATAATTGATCATCCCATAATATTGCTGTTTGATTCTGCTCACTTCACTTAGCATCAGTTCATGTAAATCTTTCTAAGCTTTTCTGATCAGCCTGTTCATCATTTCTTATAGAACAATTATTACATTACTTTCATATGCCACAATTTATTTAGCCATTCCCCAGTTGATGGGCATCTACTCATTTTTTAGGTGATTCTTTTATTATTATTATTATTATAGCTTTTTTATTTACAAGATATATGCATGGGTAATTTTTCAGCATTGACAATTGCAAAACCTTTTGTTCCAGTTTTTCCCCTACTTCCCCCTCTCTCCTCCCCTAGATGGCAGGTTGACCAATACATGTTAAATATGTTAACATATATGTTAAATACTATATATATATATATATGTGTGTGTGTGTGTGTGTATATATATATATATATATTTTGGTGTACAAAAAGAATCGGACTTTGAAATAGTGTACAATTAACCTGTGAAGGAAATAAAAAATGCAGACAGACAAAAATAGAGGCATTGGTAATTCTATGTAGTGGTTCATACTAATTTCCCAGAGTTCTTTTGCAGGGTGTAGCTGGTTCAATTCATTACTGCTCTATTGGAACTGATTTGGTTCATCTCACTGTTGAAGAGGGCCACGGCCATCAGAATTGATCATTGTATAGTATTGTTGTTGAAGTCTATAATGATCTTATGATCCTGCTCATTTCACTCAGCATCAGTTCATGTAAGTCTCTCCAGGCCTTTCTGAAATCATCCTATTGGTCATTTCTTACATAACAATAATATTTCATAACTTCATATACCATAATTTATTCAGCCATTTTCCAATTGATGGGCATCCACTCAGTTTCCAGTTTGTGGCCACTACAAAGAGGCACCCACCCATTTTGCAATTCTTTGCCACAATAAAAAGAGCTGCTAGAAACATTTCTGCACATGTGGGGCCTTTCCCTTCTTTTATTCTGTTTGTGATACAGACCCAGTTTTGGCACTGCTGTAATAAAAAGTATGCACAGTTTTATAATCCTTTGGGGATAGTTCCAAATTGCTCTCCAGAATGTCTGGATCAGTTCACAATTCCACCAACAATGAATTAGAATTCTAGTTTTTCTATATCCCTTCTAACATTTAACATTATCTTTTCCTATCACCTTAGATGTAAAGTGATATTCAGAGTTGTTTTAATTTGTATTTTGCTAATCAATAGTGCTTTAGAGCATTTTTTCACATGATTATAAGTTGCTTTGATTTCTTCATCTGAAAGTTGTCTGTTCATATCCTTTGACCATTTTATCAGTTGGGGAATCACTTGTATTCTTATAAATTTGACTTGGTTTCCTACATATTTTAGAAAGGAGGCCTTTTTCTGAAACATACTGGCTATAAAAATTTCCTCCTAGTTTTCTGCTTCATTTGGCTGCAATGGTTTTGTTTGTGCAAAGTTATTTAAATTTAATGTAATCAAAATTATCCATTTTGGATTTCATAATGTTTTCTAGTTCTTCTTTGGCCATAAATTCCTCCATGTTCCACAGATCTGACAGATAGACAATCCTTTTCTCTCCTAATTTACCTATAGTTTAAATAATAATCTTCTGAGTTGTCTTGGATCATTGTATTTTTTTAAAATAGTTTTTATTTACCAGATATATGCACAGGTGATTTTACAACGTTGACAATTGCCAAACCTTTTGTTCTAATTTTTCCCCTCCTTCCCGCCTCCCCCAGATGGCAGGTTGACCAATACATGTTCAATATGTTAAAGTATAAATGAAATACAATATATGTATACATGTTGGATCATTGTATTGCTGAGAATAGCTAACTTATTCATAGCTGATCATCTTACAATATTGTTGTTACTAAGCTGACAGTACATTTCCCTTTGTATCAGCTCATGTAAATCTTTCCAGGTTTTTCTGACAGCATTCTGCTCATCATTTATTATAGCACAATAGTATTCCATCATAATCACAGTTTGTTCAGTCATTCCCCAATTGATGGGCATTCCCTCAATTTCCAATTCTTTGCTACCAGAAAAAACTGCTATATTTTTGTACAAATTTGCACAAATATTTGTACAAATAGCTTTTTCTTTTTTAAAAAAATCTCTATGGAACCAGACATAGTAGTGGTATTGCTAGGTTAAAGGGTATGCATGGATGTATAACCCTTTGGGAATATTTCTAAATGATCTAAAAGATGATTGAATCAGTTTATAATTACAACAACAATGCATTCATTAATGTCTCATTTTCTATACATCTCCTCCAACATTGGTCATTTTCCTTTTCTACCCTATTAGCCAATCTAATAGGTATGAGATAGTAACTCAGCAATACAAATTAAAACAAACCAATAATGATTAAGAGCTTTTTTTTTCAAATAGCTATAGATAGCTACAATTACTTCATCTGAAAACTATATATTTTGATTTTTTTTATCAATTTAGAGTTGGCTCTTATTTTTATACATTTCTCAATTATCTCTATATTTGAGAAATAAAGCTTTTATCAGAGAAGCTTGAATAAATTTTTTTCACAGTTACAATTACTAAATGTGTTTCCCTTCATTCTATTTCCCCTTCCCCTATTTATCCTATTATCTCTCTCCTTTCATCCTGTCCCTTCTCAAAAGTGTTTTGTTTCTGACTACTTCTTCCCCAATCTACCTTTCCTTCTATCACTCCCTCCACTTCCCTTCTCTTATATCTTTCTTCTCCTACTTTCTTGTAGGATAAGACAGATTTCTATATTCAATTGAATGTGTATGTTATTCTCTTTGAACCAATTCTGATGAAAGTAAAGTGCACTTACCCCCCCTCCCATCTTCCTTTCTACTCTAAAAGCTTTTTCTTTTTTTTTTTATGTGAGATAATTTACCCTACCTCCCTTTCTCTTTCTTCCAATGAACTCTTCTTTCTCATTCAGGAAGAAGGATGGGGGGTGTTGGACACAGAAGGCATATAGTAGTATCGCAGAAAATAAAATTGATTATACTTTAACAGGAAAACAATTGGCTACTAATGTGAGAGTAACTTTCAAATCAGTACTGTAGAGTAAAGCAATCAGTTTATTAGTACAAAGATAAAAATAACAAACTAAAAAAAATAAATAAATAAAAAATGAGAAGTTGTAATGTGACTCCTTGAAAATTGGAAGTGGGCAAGGAAGGAAAGCAAATGATACTTTATCAAGAAATAATAAAATTTAAAAAATTTTAAAAATAGAAGAGAATGTGAAATATATCAAAAGAAGAAGACTAGATCAAGACTAGAAGAGAATCACAAGAATAATTGGACTATTTGAAAGCTTTGATCAAAAAAAGAATCGTGAAATAATTAAAGAAAATTGCCCTGAAATTGAAATAAGAGAGGAAAGCAGAAATAGAAAAATGCCACTAATCACCACTTGAAAGAAGTCCCAGTATGAAAACCTACAGGAATACTATAGACAAATTCCAAAGCCCCCAGATTAAGGAAAAATATTGTGAGCAACAAGAAAAAAACAATTAAAATTCCACAAGACCTAGCAGCTGCTACACTAAAAGATCGCAGGTCTTGTAACACTGTGTATTGAAAAGCAAAAGAACTTGGATTGTGGCCAAAAATAACCTACTTGACAAAGTTAAATATAATCCTGAACAGATTGGAACAGAGTAGACATGATCTAAAGCAGGGAATAAATATAATTATCCAGTATTTAACAAATGTAAAGACTTAAGTTTTAGGGATAAGAATTTATTATATGGTAAAAAAAAAATTGCTGGGAAAACTGGAAAGTAGACTGGCAGAATTTGGGTATGGACCAAGATCTTATACCATTTACCAAGCTAAGGTTAATATGTATTCATGACCTAGAATTAAAGAGAGATATAATAAAATTTGAAGAACATCAAACATATCAGATTTATGGATAGTGAATAAAAAAGAATAAAAAAGAGATGGTGTTGTAAGGTATAAAATGGAAAACTTTGATTAAATCTAAAAGGTTTTGTATAAATAAAACAAATGTAGCCAAGATCAAAAAGAAAGCAGACTGCATTTTATTTTTTCTCATTTTTTCCCCTTTTCAATCAGATATTTTTGTGCAGCATGATAACATGTATAGAAGAATTGTATATGTTTAACATATATTGGATTATTTGCTTTTGGGAGAGGGGGTGTGGGAAGAGAGGGAGAAAAATTTATAATACAAGGTTTTGCAAGATCGAATGTTGAAAACTTTTTGCATCTATTTTTAAAATAAAAAGCTCTTATTAAAAAAAAGCAGAACATTGAAGTAAAAGTTTTATAGATAGTTCATCAGATAAAGATCTCTTATCTTAAACTGTGTCAAATCTATAAGAATATGAGTTATTTTCCAATTGAAAAATGGTCAAAAGATATGAACAGGCAGTTTTCTGAAAGAAACCAAAACATAGTCATTTGAAAAAATGCTCTAAATCATTGCTGATTAGAGAAAATGCAACAACAACCTTGAGATATTTTACACTTGTCAGATTAGCTAAAATGCTAGAAGGGGAAACTGGCAAATTTTGGAGAAGATGTAGAAAAAACTGGAACCTCAGTTTACTGTTGGTGGATCTGTGAGCTGATCCAACCATTTTTTTAATACTTTTTTCTTATTTTTAAAATATTCTTATTTTTCCCCAGTTACATTTAAAACAATTTTTTTACATTTGTTTTTATCCCCACCTTCAGCCCCCATTTAAAAAGCACATGTGAAGTTATGCAAAAAATTTCCATAAAAGTCATGTTGTGAAATAAAACATAGATCTCCCCCCTAAAAAAAACCCTCAAGAAAAATAAAATTTAAAAAGAGAAAGAGAGAGTATGCTTCAATCTATATTCAGACACAATCAGTTCTTTGCATATGGAAAGTATTCATTATAAATCCTTTAATCCAATAATTTTGGAGATTTTAAATTATGTACAAATTTATGTAGTGTATGATCCAGCAATACCACTATTAGGTCTGTTTCCCAAGATGATTAGGGAAATGGAAAAGAATTTACATGTTCTAAAACACTTATAATAGCTCTCCTTAGTGACAAAGAACTGAAAATTACAGTGATTATTCTGATATAAGAAATGAGGAGTTTGATGATTTTAGATAAGCATGGAAAGACTTCCATGAAATAATGAAATATGAAAAGAACAGAACCAAAAGAACATCGTATACAATAAATATTGTTGTAAGAACAACTTTAATTTTGATAATTATAAATACCCAAATTAATCTCAAAGATCCTATGAAGGAAATTGCTATTTGAATCCAGAAAGGAATATATCTGTGTTATAAGAAATGGTGAGCTGAATGGTTAAGAAAAATATGTAAAGACTTGGGACTTAATGAAGGAAGATGCTATCTGCCTTCAGAGAAATAAATGATATGAGGGAAAAAGCATTGTATGGTCTTACATACATATCCATGAGTATATATATTTATATGTGTATGTTTATAGTTGTCTATAAAGGTGTAGACATCCATGCTTAATTGTAGGGAGGGGGTGTGAGGGGAGAGGGAAAATTTAGTTAAAAGTGCACAGCAGAGAACAAAAGAAAACCAACAAGGAAAAGAAAAGCAAGGCAGCTTTGAAAACAATGTGCAGACATCTCTCAGATTAGCTAAAATGACAGGAATAGGTAATGACAAATGTTGGAAGGGATGTGGGAAAACTGGGACATTGATACATTGTTGGTGGAACTGTGAATGGATCCAGCCATTCTGGAGAACAGTTTGAAACTATGGTCAAAAAAATTATCAAACTGTACTTACCTTTTGATCCAGCAATGTTTCTACTGGGCTTATATGCCAAAGAGATCTTAAAGGAGGAAAAGGGACCCACATGTGCAAGAATGCTTGTGGCAACCCTCTTTGTAGTAGCCAGAAACTGGAAACTGAGTGGATGCCTATCAGTTGGAGAATGGCTGAGTAAACTATGATATATGAATGTTATGGAATATTATTGTTCTGTAAGAAATGACCAAAAGGATGAATACAGAAAGGCCTGAAGAGACCTACATGAACTGATGCTAACTGAAGTGAGCAGAACCAGGAGATCATTATACCTGGCAACAACAAGATTATTATGTTGAAGAGAGCCATGTCCATCATGTATAATCTTATGCAAGATTATACATGATGGACATGGCTCTCTTCAACAATGAGATGATTCAGATCAGTTCCAATTGTTCAGTAATGAAGACAGCCATCTATTCCCAGAGAGAGGACTAGGGGAACTGAGTGTAGACCACAACACAGCATTCTCATTCTTTCTATTATTATTTGCTTGCATTTTTGTTTTCCTTCTCAGGTTTTTTTTTCTTTCTAGATCTTATTTTTCTTATGCAGCAAGATAACTGTATAAATGTATAGATAAATATATTGCATTTAACATATATTTTAACATATTTAACATGTATTAGACTACCTGCTATCTAGGGGAGGGAATGGAGAGGAGGGGAAAATTAGGAATAGAAGACTTTGCAAGAGTCAATGTTGAAAAATTATCCATTCCTATGTTTTGTAAATAAAAAGTTATAATTTAAAAAAAGAAAGAAAACAATGTGTAGAAAACAAAGTGTAGGTTTTACTTTGAAATGGAAATTTATTATTTTACATGAATCCTGTCTTATGATCTGCTGTATACATAGCAATATTTTTTCTTTCCTCATTATGTATTTAAGGGTAAAATAAAAAAAAATTCTTAGCTGAAATACTCAAGAAAGTCATGAAGATTGCAGTACTATGAACTTGAATGACCAAAGGGGTCTGAGATCTACCAATTCTCCTTGCAAATAAAGTCCAATAAAAGGAACCTAGGAAATTAGTCAAGAATACAGTGGGTTCAGTGCCTCTGTGCAAGAATGCAAATTGGGGATAGAGTCTGGCCCTAAAACAAAGTTACAAATCAAGAACTGTGGCTGGAAATATGACAGAAGAAGATACCAAAAAAATGAAGGAATGTTATAAACTGAGTGATGTTTAAGATACAGGCTTAAAGGTGAATTAATTCACAAGCAATGCCACAGCCTCAAGAAAAATGATCTTAGCCACAAGAACTATAGGACTATCTGAAAGAAATTAAGTAAAAGATAGAAAATAAAATTTAAAATTAAATAAGAGTTCTGGAATAAAAAAACTGAAAAGAGAATAAATAGGTTAGAACAGAAGATGAAAAATTTTACCTAAGTAAAGGTCTCTTTGAAAATTTGAACTGAACCAACAGAAATCAGTGGCTCTAAGAAGCAATAAGAACGATTAGATCAACATTTAAAATTTGAAAAAAATACAAAATAAGTAGAAAGTATCTATTATCAAAAACAATTGACCCAGAAAACAAATTAAGGAGAGATAATTTAGAAATTATTAGATTCTGTGACAGCCATGAACAAACACAAATATAAACATATTGAAAGAAATCATAAATTCCCAGAAAAACCATGGACAAAATCCAGAATTTTCAGGTCAAGGAAAAAATTCAACCAGAATGAAAGAGTTCAAATATGAGAGAATCAGTCAAAATCACACAAGATAAAGAATTGAAATATCTGCTACCATAAATGAAAGAAAATGCTGAAATACAATGTTCCAAAAGGCAAAAGAGGCTTTCAAGCATGAGTAACTTTTACTTTAAGAAACTAAGTATTCCACACCTTTCAGATTGGCTAAGATGACAGGAAAAGATAATAACGAATGTTGGAGGGGATGTGGGAAAACTGGGACACTGAGACATTGTTGGTGGAACTGTGAATGAATCCAATCATTCTGGAAAACAATTTGGAACAACGTTCAAAAAGTTATCAAACTGTACATACCCTTTGATCCAGCAGTGTTTCTATTGGGCTTATATCCCAAAGAGATATTGAAGAAGGGAAAGTTATTTTGCTGTACAAGCTGTATAAATATGTAATACATATGTTAGATTTAACATATAATTTAGCATATTTAACATGCATTGGACTATCTGCCATCTAGGGGAGGGAGTGGAGGGAAGGAGTGGAAAATTTGGAACAGAAAGTTTTGCAAGGGTCATTGCTGAAAAAATTACCCATGCATATGTTTTGTAAATAAAAAGATATAATAATGAAAAAAAATAAATAAATAAAAAGAAATTAAGTATTCTCCTGCAGTGGGGGGAAAAAGAAATTTTAATGGATCAAAAAGGTAGGAGGAAAAAAAGAAAAAAGTATAAAAGGATATAATAGAGATAACTGCATATTTAATCAAAACTATGAATGTGATCAGTTCAGTAATACAAGGGAAAAAGGTATTGGATTAAAAAGCAGTGTTTTTTTTAAATCTCTGAAACCTAAAGATTTACACAAGATTAGAATGAAAACCTATATCTCTCAATCAATCAGAATTGATTATGGTTCAGATGCACTCAAAAAAGTAGGGTACTACATGATCACACAATAACAGTAATGATAAACATGGTTAGAAAAATAATGGGGAAACTACATTTGTTTAAAGACACTATAGACAATGAAATAATTTATTTAAAATTTAAAATTAAAAAAATTATTTAAGCCAATGGCATAGAATTTTTTACAGCCATTGTTTCTAATAAAGGGCTCATTTCTAAAATATATAGAGAACTTGTCAAATTTATAAGACCACAAGTCATGCTAAATGATCAAATGATAAAATAGTCAATTTTCAGATGAAGAAATTAAAGCCACTTATAGTTATATGAAAAATTCTATTTTTCTAAATCATTATTGATTAGAGAAATGCAAATTTAAACAATACTGAGGTACCGCTTTACACCCCTCAAATTGGGAAAGATGACAGAAAAATATAATGATAAATGTTGGAGGGGTTGAGGGAAAACTAGGATACTAATTCATTGTTGGTAGAGTGGTGAACTGATCTAGCCATTCTGGAGAACAATTTGGAGCTATGCCAAGGCTTATAAAATTGTGCATACCCTTTGATACAGCATGTCATTGCTGGTCTGTATCCTAAAGAGAACAAAAAAAAAAAAAAAAAAAAAAAAGGAGGGGGAGAAGGACCTGGAGTTATAGTATATGAATGTAATGTAATATTGTTGTTGTATAAGAAATGATGAGCAGGCTGATTTCAGAAAAGCCTGAAAAGACTTACATGAACTGATGCTGAGTGAAGTGAGCAAAGCCAGGAGAACATTGTCCAAGAAACAGCAAGATTATGTGATGATCAATTATGATAGACTTGGTTCTTGATCCAAGACATTTCCAATGGACTTGGGAAAGAAAATGCTATTCATTTCAGAGAGAGAACTATGAGACAATGTGTTTTCATTTTTTTTGTTGTTTGCATTTTCTTTCTTGTGGCTTTTCCCTTTTGTTCTCATTTTTCTTTCATAACATGACTAATATGGAAATGTTTAAAATAATATTGTTTGAATCCAGAAAGGAATATTTCTGTGTTGTAGGAAATGATCAGTTGGTTGATTTAGAAAAACATGGAAAGACTAGGACATATGAAGGAAGATGCTATCCACTTTCAGAGAAACAGATGATGCTTATAGTAAGCATAGCATGAGAGTGTGTATATATATATATATATATACATATATATATATATACATATATATATGTATATTTATGGTTGTCGATAAAGGTGTAGGCAAAAGATATTGATATCCATACTTAATTGTAGCCTTCTTTAGGAGTGGGGGGAGGGGGGAAATAAAGTTTCAAATGCGCAAAGGAGAACAAAAGAAAACCAACAATGAAAATATATATAATCTATATCAGATTGTTTGCTGTCTTGGGAAGGAGGGAAGCAAGGGAATAATGGAGAAAAAAATTTTGAATCTAAATATTGAGGGGCTGCTAGGTAGTACATTAGATAGAGCACCAGCCCTGAAGTCAGGAGGATCTGAGTTCAAATCTGACCTCAGACACTTAACACTTCTGTGTGACCCTGAGCAAGTCACTTAATTCCAACTCCCTCAGCAAAAATAAATAAAAATAAAATTTTAAAAATCTTGAAATATCTTTACATGTAATTAGACAAATAAAATACATAAAATTAGACAAATAAATTTACAAAACAAAACAAAAAATCTGTGACAAAGAATGAATTATTCATATGAGAGATAATTTAATTTTAAATAAAAAGGAAACAAAAAATCAGAATTAGAAGGAAAAGTTAACCTGGGGATAGAGGAGAGAGGAATCTTTGCAGCAAGTTTCTCTGATAAAGGTCTGATATGTAAGACATAAGGGCAGTTAAGTGATGTAGTAGGTAAGAGTGATGAGCCTGGAATCTGAGTTTAAATAAAGTCTTAACCCCTAACTATCTGTAAGACCATGCATAAGTATTTAACTTTTCTTGCCTCAGTTTCTTCCACTGTTAAATGGGAGAAATGATGATATGTATCTTACAGGGTTGTTGTGAGGATAAAAAGAAAGCATATTTAGGAAACCCTCAGCACAATGTCTGACACAAATGTTAGTTATTATTATGATTATTACAGGGAAGTGATCCAAATAAAAACAAAAACTATTTCCAATAGCTAAATGGTCAAAAAATATGAAAAGACAATTCTCAAAGGAAGAAATCCAAGCTATAAGCAACCATATGAAAAAAAGTTTCAAATCACTAATAAGGAAAAACAATTAAAACTTATATCTATTAGACTAGTAAAGATTACCCAAACAGAAAGATTACTATTAATAGAAGGCATATTGGAAGATAAATGGGTATTAATGCACTACTAGTGAAGTAATGAATTAACTTAGCCATTTGGAACTATATCCAAAAAGTATACCAAAACTTGTCATTAAATTTTTAAAATCAACAATAACACTATTTCCCAAATGGATCAAAGAAAGAAATAATATGTAATTTTCTGTATATGATGGCAAAAACCTGGAAATTAAAGAAATATTAATTGGGGAAAGCATAAGCAAATTTTGACATATGAATGTAGTAGAATATTATTGTGCTGGAAGCAATGATTAAAGGGATGGGATCAGAAACATGGGAAGACTTGTATGAACTAATAAAGATTTGAGCAGAAACAGAACAATTTTTTTTTATTATTCATTTTTCCAAATTATCCCCTCCCTCCCTCCACTCCCTCCCCCCGATGACAGGTAATCCCATACATTTTACATGTGTTACAATATAACCTAGATACAATATATGTGTGTAAATACCATTTTCTTGTTGCACATTAATTATTAGCTTCCGAAGGTATAAGTAACCTGGGTAGATAAGACAGTAGTGCTAACAATTTACATTCGCTTCCCAGTGTTCCTTCTCTGGGTGTAGTTATTTCTGTCCATCATTGATCAACTGGAAGTGAGTTGGATCTTCTTTATGTTGAAGATTTCCACTTCCATCAGAATACATCCTCATACAGTATTGTTGTTGAAGTGTATAGTGATCTTCTGGTTCTGCTCATTTCACTCAGCATCAGTTGATTTAAGTCTCTCCAGGCCTCTCTGTATTCCTCCTGCTGGTCATTTCTTACAGAGCAATAATATTCCATAACCTTCATATACCACAATTTACCCAACCATTCTCCAATTGATGGACATCCATTCAACTTCCAGTTTCTAGCTACAACAAAAAGAGCTGCCACAAACATTTTGGCACATACAGGTCCCTTTCCACTCTTTAGTAAGAAACAGAACAATTTATACAATGACAGAATAGTAAAGAAAATTTATGATCAATTCAACAATCAATTATGGTTCTAGGGAACTGATGCTAAAAAATGCTACCTATTTCTGAGAGGAAGATATTTATAATTTTATTTGTAATTAGATAGATTGACTTTTTTTGGGGAAAAAAGGAATATCAGTTAAACTTTAATAAACTCTTATCTCTATGACAGTAAACAACAAATTAAATCTATCATTAGATTTAAAAAGATATTAATCCTAGTGCATTAAATTTCTTTATGATTTTCAAAAGAACCTAAGAATGTTTATAATTAAATAAAATTTGTTATTTTGTAAATCTTGTCTCTACCCACCAATATTCTAATTCTCTTTCCTCTAAATTATTCCTTTCCCACTCATTAACTATATTTGTTAATATGGGAATATATACTTATCTTGAATTCTATACAGAGTCTTATAAAAAAAGCCAAAAAAAAAAAAGGGGGGGGGGAGGAGAAAATATATGAATTTTTTGGCAAGTCACTGTATTTTTATTAAATTTATGCCTGATTCAAGTTTCTTGGAAAGTGAATCAATGCTTATTTCTGATGCTGTTTTGTAACGGTCAAACTATGTGATGATTTAAAACTTTGTGATAAACTAGCTGAGGCAGGGTTGTTTTTTACAGGGAGAGGAAGGAAATGACATTTATTTTGCAGTAGAATTTTCTAAGACATTTAAAGCTCTAAATTGGGAGAGAGAGAAGACAGAGGATAGGGGATAGGCAATGTTGCCTAAAAACAAAAGAAGATATATTAAAAAAAGAAAAAAAATCTTGTCAGGGAAAGAAAAACAGCCTTCACCGATAAAATATGAGAATGGAAACCATTCATTGAAGGGGAAACAATTGTAGTGAACTGGACACTTGAAGCTAAGAAGGACTTGGGCTCCAACCTTACCTTAGTATTAACCTTTCTGCACCTTAATCTCAAAATGAGTGGGCTGGATTTAAAGGCTTCTAAATTCCCTTCCACCTCGGAAGCCATTATCTTATTGCAAATAACTGCTATTTGCATACTAGAAAGAGAAGAATTTAGATCTTGCCTATTTGAGGATGCTGACTCATTTCTCCGGTCTCTAATCTATCCTCCAGAGTCTTTTCATTATTTCTAAAGCATAAGTCTAAGGAGATCACTTCTTTGCTCAAGACGTTTCTGTGGCTCTCTATTGCCACCAGGATAAAATACAAGTTTCTCTGTCATTTAAAGCATGTCACATTAAAGCAAAACTGCCATGTGCAGGAACTAGTCAATGTGCAGCCAGCAGGGATCCCCTTTTAAGTTTGATAGCACTGTTATATGTTAGAGCCAAACCAGCCTTTTCACTGTCCCCACCTCTGTACCTCAGTGCACAAGCTAATCCTGCCTGATGGCTAAATGTTTTCTTCACTTTTAAAAATCATTCAAGTGTCATCTCTTGATGCCTTTCCTGATTCCATTGTTTGTTACTGTTCAATATCCCATGTCAACTGCTACCAGCTATTACTCCTTATACAAGGCTAGTTTTACTACATCATTCTCCACAGCATTCAGACAATAAACTTCCACTGTCAACAAATTCAGCAATTTTATATTTTATTTATCTATGTACATGCCGTTTCACCCCAAGTATTATGTAAGCTCCTTGAAAGCAGGGGTGATTTTGTATTTGCCTTTGTAACTCTAGCATAGGGTGTCCGTACCATAGTTGCTTTGTTGAATTATTAAGGATACATATATAACTAAAAAAGGGTATAAACTGGTCATATAAAAAGAACAAGAGATAATCAGTGGCCAAGTCAGGGGTTGCACTGGCATCTGTGAAATAGTAAAAGCAGAAGATGGCCTTTACTTAGATCTTTGGATTGATTCTCTACTAAAGATTTATGGAATCCTCCATAGACAAAAATCACGGAGAATGAGAACGTATGGATGGAGTGAATAACTCTATCTGGGAATCAAACATGTATTAAGTTCCTATTCTATACAAGGCATTATTCGAGGGGAAACAGAGGCAAAAGCAGTTCCTGCCTCTCATGTGTCTATATTTAACTGAGTAGACTCAAACATATACAAGTTAACCAGCATTAATTACATAATAATTCCAAGGAGAAATTGCTAATAACTGATAGAAAAGCCTTCAGAGTAAGTGAAATTTAACTGAAGAATGCTAGGAGTTTTTTCAGGAAGTACCACTTGAACTCTAAAGGTACAGAACGATAGATATGGGGAAGTTAGCCAGCTAGTTTGACTGGAGCATATAAAGAGGGAATATAATGAAATAAAACTAGAAAGCTGAGGAGAAATCCAGATTATAAATTCAGCTTGAAATGCCAGATTGGAGGTCTTTTCTTTTATCCCAGAGGAAAAAGAGAGGCACATGACAGGGATAATTTTGAGCCAGGACAGCTAAGGTATGGCTATTCTGTGGGAGTAATTAAGAGATTTATATCAGACGCTTAGCACTTCCCAGCTGTGTGACCCTGGGCAAGTCACTTAACCCCAATTACCTCAGCAAAAAAAAAAAAAAAAAAAAAAAAAGATACTCTAGCTTCTCAATTCTTCAACTGCATCCTGCGTTTACTTGGGGGAAAACAAAACAAAACTATACCCTCACTACATCCAAACGTCATGCAGCTTTCACCACCCACGGAGAAGAAGAAACCAGTTCTGCTTGCTCTTCCGCATGTGGTTCCAGTTTTTACAGGCTATCCTTTAAGTCTCTCCAACGTCAATGGTAAAATGGTCCCATAAAAAAAGCCACCTCAGAAGTGAAAAACGACTCAAACTGCGTGTGGCTTGTAATTTTGTGGCTTGTCTTTTTTCATTCTTCTATAATGGAAGGAAGGTGGATTTTGAACTATCCGGAAGATAAATGAGAGAAGGGGTGCCGGTAGGAACGTCATGGCGAGTTTATGAGGTGGAGGGGAGGATCTGAGTTCTAGTTTCCTTCCCTAGGCTCTCCTCTGTCTGGGCTGGACGGGCTCACGTGCATTAGGCGACCGCCAGAACTGCCACAACTGGGCAAAGAGCGACACCCCTATTTAGGAAGATAACTTGGGGTCCGCGAGAGGGCCGAGGCTTGACAGCTGGCCGCTCGACCCTGGGGACTGGCCTGCCAAATGGGAGCCTCAGGGTACAGTACACAGATGGAGACGGGGCGCGCGAGGAGAATCAGATAACTAGTCCCTTCCAAGCCCACCCTTGATTTTCCCTTCAAGGATCCATCCTCCTCCTCCTCCTCTCTCTCCTCCTCTTCAACCGAGCAAACAAAATGGTTTCAGGCCTCGAGGGGCTGCGGCGGAGCGCGGGCACGTGACCCCGCACTGCGGCACTCTCAGCCCAGCCGCTCCTCATTGGCCAGCGGGAGCGACACAACCCGGCGGAGACGGGGAGGGGGGCGGGTTTGCTGTGGTGACGCACGCACGCCCACGCACGCACGCGGGAGGGGGCCGGGTTGCTTAGCCCGAGCTGCCGAATCTGCAAAGTGATTCTGCGGTAGCTGCGGCGACGGTGGCGGCGGCTGCGGCTGCGGCGACGGTAAGGAATCGGCCACGGAGCAAAGCGGTGGCTACGGGTAAAATGGCGGTAGGAAATAGCCACCGAGGGGGGCGCCGACTCCGCCGCCTCTTCAGCTGAAGGGGATGGGGCTGATAGTCCTCGGGGTGGGGGAGGGGTTGGGATCCGGGGAGGGGAGGTTCGAGGAAGTGAAGGCTAATTCCCCATCCGACCCTCCGGGGGCCTCCGAGGTCTGCGGCGAATGGGAAAGCGGAAGGGCTTGGAGAGGCCGAGGAACAAAGGTGGGGTGCTAAGCCCCTCGAGTCCAACTGGGGAGAAGCCCTCCTCACCCTGCCGTCTTACCCTGCCACCTCTCCGCCAAATTTCCTCTATTCTCTCCTTTGCTCTTTCGCCCTTTATTCTCTCCCTCCCTCTTTCCTTGTCTTCACCCCTCCCGTCTGTCCTCAGTCTAAAGAACCGAGTTGGTTTCATAGGGACAGTGGCTTGTTTCCCCCACCCTTGAAGACCGAAAAGGCGAGCAAATTAATTGCCGAACTACATTCGCACAGGCACCCGTGCTCTTCCTCCAGCCTCCAGATAGCTGGGGGAAGGATCCATAGAACAGGTGCATATGGGATTCGGAAGGAGACATCTCTCTAGCGCCTCCCTTCCTTCCCCACCCCCTCCCACCCGTGACTCTTCGGCGAGTCTGGTTGATTGACACTTCATTGGGAAAGGGCTGGTCTTCTGTTCCCTGTACTTGTCTACTTGGGAGAAAGGCTGCCAAACTCATCTCAACCCCTTCCAGGCAGACCCCGTACGGAGCCCCCCGGGGTAATTTTACTGCTGTGTGTGTGTGTGTGTGTGTGTGTGTGTGTGTGTGTGTGTGTGTGTGTGTTTAGAGGTGGAAGAATCCAAGACCCTTTAGAGTGTATAGAAAGGGGAAGTCATGTGAAGAGGAGGCAGCCGTCTTTGGAGGGTTTGGGGGTTGACCTGCTGAGAAACAAGACGTTGGACCTTGAGGTCATTAGGGAGTTACCTGGACATAAACTCTAGTTACAGAAGGACAGATGCGAAAACGTTCTTGGGAACTCTTGCAAAAATATATGTCTAGGGTGTTTCTGGCTGTCTCCAACATCAAAACGACAAAAGGTTCCTTCATCCAAAATACTAAAATTTATTTTTTTCTGAAAAGCTTTTCGTGGCTTCTTCAATGAAGAGAGTATACCTTGCCCCTATTGCAAATTATATTTGCAGCATAAAATGAGGTTGTAACCATGAAATTTTAAAATAACAGCATAATAGGCTGTGGTTATAGTCATTCTTAGGGATTTTAAAGATAGACATTTCAGGACCACTGATAGCTCCAGTGTGATACTTCTCAAAACAAAGCCTGCAAAAAATGAAACCTTTGTTGATCCATAAGGTACTTTGACTGATGGCAGTATGTATTTTAGTTTAGTTTGTATCATAATTTAGTTTAGAATATATTTAGATCGCTTCATTTGGCTGTAGGAGACTTGAACCATCTGGTCCAATAAAGATGCATTTTCATTAATGAATCTGCTCCTGTTTAAATGTGGCTCTTCAAAGTGATTCTCCTTAACCTGCAAGTTGGTTCTTTTTTTGTACTTAGTGGTTTAAGCACAAGGCCTCCTTAATGATCATTTGATCATTTTCTTTTTCTTTTTTTCTTTTTTAAAGGGTTATTAGAGTAGGAATTTTAACTTCTACTTTAACAAAACCAAAAACCTTTTTAGAAACACAAAGATCTCTGTTAATCAAGGTAGTAGACGTTATCAAAATATAGAGAGGAAAACTATCAATTCCTTTTGGTCAGTGGAATGAAGTTGTCCTGTTTTGGTTACAATTTAGTTGAAAAGAGATTTAGATACTGTGACATACGTGACTGAGCATATATTTCCATCAGCCTTTTTAAAGAAAAGTTTGTAGAGGTATTATTCAGTAGCTCTTAACTAGCAGTCCTATGCTAGATGTATCCCTCCATCATTTTCTTATATTTTTCATTCTCTAGACACAACTAGATTACGTCATAAGATTTTAGAGATTTAATAACATTGAAGATTTGTTCTTTTTGTAGTGTACACTGAATAGGAACTGCATGATATTTAGATTCAGTTTTCATATTTAGATTTTTTTTTTTTTTGAATTAGGCTAAAGAAGAGATTCTTTGCCTCGATTGCTAGCTAATCTTAATAAATAAATAAAATTGAGACCTGTTGGAGACCTTAGCTTAAAAAAGCTTGAATTTCATCCAGGGCCATCTCCAGTTGTCTTGATTTATATTTTGCCACTAGACCCAGGTGGCTCTGGAGTGGAAAATGAGGCAGATGGCCTTCCTTGCACAGACCTCCCTCCCTTAAATCCAATTCACTTTCACCTCATGGCATCCCCTCCCTGTTGTCATGGCCCATGTTGAGAACAAAGGACAAATAGCAACAATATTAAGCACAAGACTTTGCCATTTTAACCTGATGTTAACTACCCAGGAAATGACATTCATACAGCACAGGTTTCCATAACTGTCTTTGTTCCTTCTCCTTTTCTGGCTTTTGAAACAGATATAAAAACTGATGTTGTAAAAGACTAAGGAGAGAAGGGGACAAAGCAATAGTTACTCTGCCCAACTAGTTTGTGCTCCTTGTCCCAGGACAATGTTCTATTTTTCTGTTTCAGGTCAACAAAATCCAGTAATTTAGTTGCTGGAACTTTCCTGCCAACATGGGGGAGCTTTTCCGAAGTGAAGAGATGACATTGGCACAGCTTTTTCTACAGTCTGAAGCTGCTTATTGTTGTGTCAGTGAATTGGGAGAACTTGGGAAGGTTCAGTTCCGGGATGTAAGTACCTCTGGGCTTTCTGTCTGTTTATTGAAGTCTTGTATTCACTAAATCAAATCTTGGAGCTAAAATTCAGGGATCATTTATTTCAACCCTGCTATTTTAAAAATGATGGTTGCTTAGTCCTTATATAATGAATATAAGATCTTTCAATCATTAAGCATGCTTTTTCATTAAGTGCTTACTATGTTCAGTCAGTGTGCTAAATGTTGAGATTATAAAGACAAAAAAAGAAATAACTACTCTCAAGGATACACACATACATACAGAGAATAACTATATATAATTAAGTACAAAATTAATAAAAGAAAGATAGAGAACACTAGTAGTTGGAATCAAAAGAGGCTTGTGAAGAAGGTAATGCTTTAATTGTATCTTGAAGGAAATGGATTCTATAAGAACTACATGAAGATAGACTGCATTTTAAGCAAGGGGACAGCCAAGGCAAAGTTATAGAGGTAAATCATGGAATGCCACAGGTGAAGAACAGAGGAAGAACGGGATAGGGGAAGGAGAATCATATATTATGAAACTGGAGAAATAGGTTGGGTTCAGATTGTTATATTTAATCCTAGAGGATATAAGGAACATCTGGAATTTGTATAGGGAGAAATGGTCAGAACCTTATTTTAAAGAAAATCACATTTGCATCTGTGTTATCAGGAGGAGGCATTGGAGAGAGGCCTGTCCCAAGGATTAAGGATACTATTTAGGAGATTTTTACAATAGTCCACCTTTGAAGTGAATGAGGACCTGAAATAGAATATTGGCTGTGTGAATTGTGAAAGAGTATATGAACACATAAGTTTGGGGTTGTAATTAGGAGTCTTAAAATTTTTTTCAACTGAGTGGAATTTTTTTTCTTTAGAAGAAAAAAAAAGATAGTTTAGGAAGTGAATATCTGTCTATATCTGTAGCATCAAGGGATGAGATTTAGTGTTCTATTCATGACTTAGCATTCTAAAATTATGGCTTTCTTGAAAGTAAGAGAAGGATTTGGTATTAGTCAAGGCTAGGAGTAATATTTAGCAGTAATTTTTTGGCAAATTGACTTTACCAAGAAGGTTTTAAACTGAAATTTGAGAGATTAGGAGGAAAATACTCTGAAATATTGAGATAATACTGAGATAAAAATTGTAAAAGTATATGCTAGGTTGAACAGTTGTGAAAGAATAGTAAGAATAGCAAAAGAAATGTTACTAATTCTCGAGACAAAATGGGGGAAAGAGAGTCAGGAACAGTATAGATGTCTTCAGTTATCTATAAATAAGTACATCAAGGTCAGCCTGAAATTTTAACTCAAGGAGGTAGAAGTCTCAAAAATTTTCCCTGAGACTTGGCAAATTGGAACTTACAAATCTTCATCCTGAGAGTGATGATGTAGAGAAAATTTTTGATTTGAATGGTATGTTAAATCAAATGAGTTCTCAGTTCCTATAAGATTCTGTAACTTCATAAGTGCACTGTCTTTTTCTTTTGGGTAGTGCTTAGGAGTATTGTCATGTCCAAACTTTTCAAAACTAAATCCCAACCAAGTCACTGACTTTTGCAGAATTGAGAGGGGGATTCAAAGAGTTAAAAAAAACAAAAACAAAAAAAACCCCAAAGATAATACTGCTGTTTATAGAATTAGTTCTATCTTTGTTCTTGATAGGTTTTCCCCTGAATGTTTATAATTTCTCTCTCTCTCTCTCTCTCTCTGATATATATATATATATATATATATATATATATATATATATATATATATATATATATATATATATATAATTTTTTTTTTTTTTTTTGAGAAAATTGCTCTGTATTAAGTTTGTATTTTTTTTGTGGAACAGAATGAAGGAAACTAACCCATATAGGGTTGATCCATTAGCTTCATTAAAACTAAGAATTAACTATTTCTTTACTGACACAGACTCCAACAAGCTATAATTATTTTTCTTCTAAATTCTTCCATACAAGATGTTTTTCATTTCACTTTTATCACTGAGGAAGTTAGGTGTAGGGAACATATGTAAGTAAATTGCTTTGAGCATCTTCTATGTTAGAAGCATTGTAAGAAGTACCAGGAGAGGATATAAGAGAAACCAGATAATTTTGTTCTCAAGAGCAAGAAATCATGCTCCAAAAATCTTGCAGCCTAGTCTCCCGAAAAAGGAAATACATATCTAAAATTAAGCAGTATAAAATAGTACAGACTTAATAGATAAGTGTTGTGGCTATGTTAGCATTCAAAAATTATCAAAATGAAGGTTAATCATGATAGGCTTCATGCTGTGAGCAGTGTCCCATATTCTATGTAGGTCAAATAACCAGTAAACCAGTAACTATTTTTTAATCTTTATTCTTTTTGATCTGCCAACAGCATTTAATAAAATCTTTTTTGACTTGTCAATAGCATTTGAAAATTCTATTTGGTTTTTACAACAAGAAGTTTTCTTTCCACTTCTCTATTATTTTTCTATATCCATGGCTAACTTTTCCTCTTTTTCCCAAACTAAATGGGGACTTTCCCCAGGTTCTGTCATTTACTTACACATATTGTCAATATTCTTATTAATTCCCAAGGCTTTACCTATTTGCTATTTATGGCTGACTTCCATTATTAAATTTTTGTTTTATTGGCAATTCTACTTGGATATTCCAGTGCCACCTTCCTTCACTCAAATTCAGCCTATCTAAAAGTGAATTCATTATCCCATTCTCAAGCAGGATATCCTTACTTCCCTAATAGATGCTAACAACACTACCATTCTTCCATTTTAAGAATGGAAATGATTCAAAGGGCCGAGTTGTTTTCAGCTTCCTCCTCTTTATAATTTCTACACTTGTCATCTTTCCTGGTCTTGTGGAATCTTCTTTCATATTTTTTCTTAATCTTACACCTTCCTTTAATTCTCGCTATTAACCATCCTCTGGATAATTGCACTAGCCTCCATCTTCCTTCGATGTTTTCCTTTAATATTTCTACATTACTAGTTTGATCGAGTTACTGCTTTGCACATAAATCTTGAGTGATATTCCTTTATCAAAAGAGGTCCTGGCACTCAAAATCCCTGACGGTCTTAATTTCAATCTACATTTCAAGATATTATTTTCAACTACTTTGTTACATATACCTTGTTGTCCAACTAAATCAGATTATCTGTTCTTCTCTGTCTAAATAAATCTTATTCTTTTTTATTCCCTCTACCAAGAACATTCTAATTTTTCTTCCTCCACCCCATCTTTACCAATCAAATCCTACATATCCTTAAAGGCCTTAACCAACCTGCTAGTAACCTTTTATATGAAGATAACTACTATCAAAGAAAATCTCTTCTTTCTCTATATTTCCTTTTTATCATTCCTTTTTTTTTTTAAAAAGGATAATTTTATGAATGTCTTTTTTTATCTGATTTCCTTCTCTATACCTTGTTTTCCTTTTTCCAGAGAGCTATTCTTTGCAAAAGATTAAAAAAAAAATCAGACAAAATTGATCCATGCATCAAAAGAAAAAAAAAATCTAATATATACAGTGTTCACATCTATGAAATCCCTCCACCTTTGCAAAGGATATCTTCTCATATATCTTGTCCTTGAATCCTAACTTGTACTTTTATATTTTCACAACATTGAGTTGTTTTGCAGTGACTGTTCTTTTCATGTGTGTTGTTACAGTTATTGTGCATGTTATTTTCCTGGCTCTAAATATTTCATTTGCATCAGTTCATATAAGTCTTCCCATACTTTTGTATTTATCATGTTATTTCTTTCTTTCTTTTTTTTTTTTTTTAATAGTTACCAGATATATGCATGGGTAATTTTACAACATTGACAATTGTCAAACCTTTTGTTCTAATTTTTCCCCTCCTTCTCACCCCCCCCCCCATAGCAGGTTGACCAATGTATGTTAAATATGTTAAAGTATAAATTAACTACAATATACGTATACATGTACAGACAGTTGTTTCGTATCTGATTATCTTACTTTACACAGAATATAGTATGTGTAATAGGTAGTCAATTATTCAATCATCTTTTTTTTTTTTTTAGTTCTCATTTGAATTCAGTAAGCAATTTATTGAATTACTATGTTAAAATCACTTTGTATACAAATGTAAAAAGTAAACAATCCTTGTCCTTGAGAAACTTACAATCTCCCAGGGGACAACTTATCAGTTTTTTCCTCTCTATAACAGTTGACTATGGCCTCATCTGTGATTCTTTCTTGTCTTGGTTATGCTATCACTGTACTTATAGTTTCTCCTATATCTCTGCTCCTTTCTTTTCTAGTTCTTAAAACATGGATGGTCTTTCAGTGTTCTGTCATTAGCTTTCTTTTTGTAGCACTCTTCCTTCTTATTTCATCCACTTCCATATCTCCAATCTTATCCTGAAGATTCCCAATTTTACAAATCCAGCTTGAACCTTTCCCCAGATCTCCAAGTCCCATATCTTTATCTGCCCTCAAGATATATACCTAGTATCTTAAAACTTAATCTTTCTAAAATTGAACTTATCTTCCCTCCCAGAACCTGTCTCTATCTCAACTTCTTTACCCTGGTATCCTTTAGGTGTTGCCTGAATCAGTTCCACAGTAAGTTCCCAGTGACTATGTCTTGAAACTTCAAGGTCATCTTTGATTCTTCCTCTTCTTTATTTCCTATAGCCAACCAGTTCCAAGTCTCCCAAAAGGTTCTGATATTCCTGTCCTCACAAATTATATTACCCCATGTCATATAGTCCATTTTGTAGTGAAATTATCATCCTCCATTCTTATCCTTTCCTTCTTTTCTACTGACATGCCTTGCTAAAATTCCTTCCTTTCCAAAAGACAAACTTAGGTGCTAACTTTTCCATGAAGCCTACATTCTTATCATTACCCATATAGATTTTCCTCTCTCATTTCTTTTTCTTTGCTTTTCTTTTTTTTTCCTGAGGCTGGGATTAAGTGACTT
The DNA here is from genome assembly GCF_048593235.1 of Sminthopsis crassicaudata. Taxonomy (NCBI): domain Eukaryota; kingdom Metazoa; phylum Chordata; class Mammalia; order Dasyuromorphia; family Dasyuridae; genus Sminthopsis; species Sminthopsis crassicaudata. The sequence continues at coordinate 353,623,824 of NC_133620.1, forward strand.
GCCCAGGGTCACACAGCTAGGAAGTGTTAAGTGTCTGAGATCAGATTTGAACTCTGGTCCTTCTGAATTCAAGGCTGGTGCTCTATCCACTGCGCCACCTAGCTGCAGAAGTGTAAGCCACTGGGACAGGACAACAGGCCTTGCAAGTCTGGTCCTATATTGTTTAAAGTTTCATTTCCTCCCCAGCTGCCCTTTCCAACACTGGCTTCACTTTTACTCATGTCTTCCCTTCACCTTTGGTCGAGGTGGGGGAGTTAGAATAATCTTTGCTCCTCGTTGCTAATCCCAGGTTCTCCTGTCACTATTAACCAGTAATATCTCATGGTCACTGTTGTCTATCAATCTCCAGTATGCTTTCCTTCTTTCCTTCATGAGTTCAATACTTGACTCATTATTTTCTTCTCACCAACTTCCCTCATACCAGAAATTTTCAACATACATATTGCTATTTCCTCAAGTAATCTTAACTTCCTAGTTTCTCAACTTACTTATTCTCCATGATCTATTCCTCCATCCCACGTCAGCCAAGATCATACCCTTGATCTTGCCATTACCCACAGATGCACCATTTCCATTGACTCTGAAATTCTCTTATTGATTACAGTTTATTAGCATACCACCTCTCCTTTTGCTTTCTAAAACCAAAGCCTGTTTTTTGTCCATACCATGACCCCCAATACCTCTATCCCTTAGTTTTCTTCTGGCACATCACCTTGAACTAACTACACTCTTCTCTCTTTCCCATCTTGACCCATTATTGAACCAATTAAACTCTACACTGTCCTTTTCTCTTGGTAAACCTCTTATCTCCCTATCATATTTCCAATCTTAATCTTCTAAACCTTAGTCTTAGCTCACTCTATCTATCTATCTCTATCTATCTATCTATCTATCTATCTATCTATCTATCTATCTATCTATCTACTACCTTCATTCCTATACACATTAGCAGCAGCATGTAGGAGAGAGGAGAAAATTATGAAATTATGCTGTGATACCTCTCTAATAAATTCACTCTTCCGCTCACTATAATAACTTTTTTATCCCTCCTTAAATTGATCATGGTACTTACTTTGTTTCTGTTTTTTTGCTGCCACAAAAAGTGAAATGGTATTTATATTTTTGTGATTTTTATCAAATAATTTAAAATCATTTGCCAGAGTAATTAAACCAATTCACACCTCCACTAATAATATGTATGTCTGTCTTTCCACTTCACCCAACCCTGACTCCTTTTCTTTTATCATCTTGCCAATTTAATAAATGTGAAGTTAAACCTGATGAAGTTAAACCCGACTTGAATTTCACCTTATATCAATGCTTTTCCCCACACTGTTTCTGCTTATGGCGTAATGAAGGAAAGAAAAAGAAACTTAATTTAAGTCAGTGGCCTGCATTTTTGTGCTCATTGTGCCTCTGAATTGAGAGATGGTAGGCTGGGGTTTTTCTTTTTAGTCACATTGCTGCAGTGAAAAAAGACGCTTTATACCTTTAATTGTTACGGTTGTTATGGCTGGCCAGAGTATTTCATATGTTTTAGTAGAAGATCTTGTTAGTGAAGTGTATTATATTATCTAGCCCAAGGTGGAGTTTTCGGTTTTCCAGTATATGTATCACTTGAGAAGTTGGGTTGAGGGGGAACCTTTGTGACATTTGACTGTTTATTTCTCTTTTTTTGTGTTGTCTTTCAGTTAAATCCAGATGTGAATGTATTTCAACGAAAATTTGTCAATGAAGTTCGGAGATGTGAAGAAATGGATCGGAAACTCCGTATGTGATTTCTTATCTTGTCTCAATAATTCTTTAATTATTGTAGCTTTAAAAAAGTCTGGTATAACAAAAAAACAAAAAACCACATTAGCCCCTCCTCATCTCAAAAAAGAAAATCTTATCTATTTTCTTAAATTTAATGTTTGGAATATTATTTATATTCTATTGCATATGAGAAGTATGTATATTCCTTAAATAATACTCAACTTAAATACTGATAAATTGCTTTATCATTGTGCAGAGGACAGTATAGGAGTCTGAGGTAAGTCTTGAGATGTACAAGAATTCTGTAAATCGAATTCCATGTCCTGCAGTCATTTCATAAACAAAGTTTGCCATGACTTTAAGGCAAGTATTTTTTTTTAATATTAGTTTTAATTAGTTTATTGCTCTTCCTGTCTGATATTCTCTTTATGCTGCACTCTTAAATTTCAGTAGTTATCTCTGAGCACTGAACCAACCATACTTTTATTTGATTTTTTTAGTTGGTGTTTAATAGCATTTTCCCCCAGTTTGATCTGCTGTTTAAATGCATAATACTCACCAACTTTTCAAATTAATTGATATTCTTTCCATAGGGATCTGTTTTACTATCACATGTATTAAGGGCTTTATTCCAATAAACACTTTTTCTCTGAATCTGAGTCTCTGAGCAATATTGGTAAGCCAGAATAATCTTAGATTTAAGTGAGATTCACACAGATCATTAATAGTTTCCATTTATCACTTAATGGTTTAAAAAGCTCTTTCCTTATATTAGCCTACGGAATTAGTTAGAGCAAGTGTTACTATTTTCATTTATAAATGAAGAAACTGAGATTCAGAAGCTTTAACTTGTCCACAGGCACACAACTAGTAAAGGTCCAGGATTTGATAAGGTCTTCTGATACTATATTCAGTTTTCTTTTTCTTCTTATAGTTTCAGTCTTATTGATTCTTTTGATGATTCTGGTATTTTGTATTCTATATGAATTCTATTCACAAAAAGTAGCAAATGCATTTGAAACTCTAAGTCTGGACTAAATTACCTGTTGTGGTTAAAGAGAATTTAACAGCAACTGTGCTGCAGTGGAGCTTTTATAACAGGAAAAGAATATTTAAAAAAAACAAACAAACTGATTTTCATTTCTCACTTTTCTTGTGTCAAAGAAACTTCTTTTTGGTTTGTGCTTAAATATTATCTATTCCACGCATATGCAGATGGATTGTAAGTGTTCTGCTTCTGTCCTTTTAGGGTTTGTTGAGAAGGAGATAAGAAAAGCTAATATCCTTATCATGGACACTGGTGAAAACCCAGAAGTGCCTTTCCCCCGGGATATGATTGATCTTGAGGTAAACATCCTTATGGAAAGTTTCTTTTGGCTGTGCACAGATATTATTGGGGATGGGACAAAGGAAAGCTTAGTCTTTTCTTGTCTGTGTGGTATATAGATAGTAAGCTCCTTGAGGCCAAAGTCTGAACTGTTTAATTTGATCTATATGGTGTCTGATGCAGAATTCATGTTTATAGCTAAATAAATAAATACGCAAATGTGTGTGTGTGTATAAGTAAATGATGTATAAACTATAAAATGCTCATTCCTGTTAAATAACGCTCACCTTCTTTGAACAGAACAATCACAGAGTCAATGTTAATGATGTTCATATGTATTCTGTTGAGCTTACTTAGTAGATACACATAATTCTTGCTTTATATCAACTCATATTATGCAAATCCAACTCCCCAGCAGGAGCCCAGTGGAAGTGGTTGCAGTGTAGCCCCAGATCAGGGGTCTCCTGCTTCGAGAAAGAGGGAGAAGAAGAGCTTTGGAGAGGGCAGAATCACATGAAACCCAGAGAGGAGAAAAGTCTATGGAAAGGTTTATTTATGTTAATTGAGAACTGATTGTAGTAAGGCTGAACAAAAGGATTTTAAACATTAGTCTTCAGTTAGAATTACTTTAGTGAAATGTTAGTATTTTGAGAATAGTGGCAGAATATCTTTGAATTTACATTGGAAATAGTAATTATACAGGACTGAATCCCATTGAACACACAGGACAAATATACTGACTTTATGGTGAGTTAACATGTCCCTTTTTTTCTTAGGCAAACTTTGAGAAGATTGAAAATGAACTGAAAGAAATCAACACAAATCAGGAAGCTTTGAAGAAAAATTTCCTGGAACTGACGGAATTAAAATTTATACTTCGAAAAACTCAGCAGTTTTTTGATGAGGTCAGACTATTGTTTGTTTCTTTGAGCAGCTGATGTTTTACCTGCCAAAAGTGGGCCATATTTTATTCTAATGATTATTTTCAGTTGCTGTCTTGAAACAGTCATTTTTTTACACCTCATTTTAGTTGGAGAAACTTCAAATTATGTTCCATTTTTCATGCAGTACACAGCCAGCCATATTTTTGGATATTTTTATTATTTGCAGTTTTTCATATCAGATTATGAAGGGGATATTTAGAATAGTAGTGTATGCCATTCCCTGAAAAATGCACATACATATTTTTTTAAAGGTAAGTATTCAGTTAAAGTGAAAGCCTAGAAAATAGGGAAATATTGGCAACAACATGTAGGTAAAAAAAAATGTAATTCACATAACTTCTTACCATTGCTTGTCTCTCTTCCACCAAACCTTCAGTTGTTTTATTCTGTGTTCCTTTCTCAACTTAGAAGGTTATAGTGATTGCACTGATATGTTGTATTTCACAAGTGTTTTTCATTAGGGTGTGTAAGAACTCAAAATATCTGGAAATTTTGAAAAGGGTGCGTTTGTAGTTAGCATGACAACTTCATTTGAAGATTTTCTGACCCCAATATCTCCCCAAAACTTTATATTTTTTAACTTAGAAAAGAGATGGAAAAAACCCCTATGTTAAAAATGTAGATAACTGGGTTACCAGGTAACAGCTTGCTGAAGAAAGAATTGGAAAGAATTCAGAATAAGAATTTTTAAAGAGAGTTTCCAGGCTCCTAATCTGCCCTTTGGGTAGTCTTAGCATCCAGTATGTTTACTTTTCCTCTGGTAACTTAAAATGTGGCTAATGACCTTGCCCTGTGCAGGTCTTCTTGACATTAGCTGAAGCAAAAAATATTTCATGAATTATTTTAGTTACACTTTTTATATGTTTTACCAAAGAATTTTCTTTGGGTGGTGGTTCTCTTTTGGACCACCTGTGCCCTGTAAGGAACTTAGCAAAGTATTTAAATTTAGAACTTTAACATCAGCAACTGACACTTTTGAGCTCATATATTTTGAGTTCTGCTTTTCACTTCTCTCTTGGAAGGAGAAACTGACTTTTCAATTCTTTGTAGAGCACAAAAAGCGTTTGCTCAAGATGTGATACATTCCTTAGTATAACCAAGGGCTTTGGCTCAAATTGAGTCGCCTTAATGTAATGAAAAATCTCTGAAACTTAAGTGCCTCTTTGTTTCTGTGAGGCAGAGCCTGGTTTTATATTAATAAAGATTAGGTTGTGATCATTCAGTTTGCTTACTGACTTGTGAATTTTTAAGGTTGACAATAATTTCTCTCACCAATCTCACAAATCATTGCATTTTTAAAAGGGTGAGGAACAGTGAGATAACCTCTCTCCTAGTGTTTAAGTCCTTTTGCAACAGGTATATGTAGTTCATTTAACCTGAATTACCTACTATTTGGCAAAAAGTAAGCACATAATAAATGTTTTATTTGTTTACTTTTCTATTGTATAGTCACTGCCTTAGTATCTCGATAAAATAAAGGCAAAAGCTTTGCAAGATAGCAAAAAACATCTTATGTCCCCTCTGTATTAGTGTACAGATTTTTCATTTTAATTAAGTGATTTAAGACTTCTGAGTATTAAATATACATTATGAGAAATAGAGGATTCTCAAGTCTTCTTAATACAATTATCAAAAGTGACATTCCCCTCTCCATTTTTTTCCTTTAACCAACAGAAACACAAAAAAACCCTTTCCATTATTCATGGAAAGTACTATTCAGTATGTTGCCTTAGCTATGGTAACAATTCCCATACACTTTCATAACTTTCTTTTAGGTTCTTAGTGTTTTCAAAGTAATGAAAGGAGTCCCTTTGCTGAGAGCTACACTGATTGAGCAGATAATTCCTTACCTGTATGTATTACTAACTCCATTGTGGTACTTGGTCCATAATACTCATTCAAAGCTGTCAGTAAAGTCTTTTGCCTACTATTATCCCACAGGGATAATGCAGGGAGCACAGTTTGAAGAATGCAATAGAAAAATGGGCTTTGTGGGTCCTTGAAAAGTTGATGGGATAAAGTGATCCTTGAGATTTCTTCCATAACTGAAAATATATTTGCAAATGGGCTATAATACTAGCAGATTGGTTTTTCAATTATTTTTGGTATAAGAATGTTTCACATTAATAGGCTAAAGAGAAATGGCTAAATCAGGAAATGATTATTCTGCTTTAGGCTGCTATGGAAGAGGGAGAATGAGGGTATATTAAATATTCTTTTGCTTTATGGTGATTACAAATTTGATTTAGCCATTTCTTCTCCATAACATTTAAAATGATTTGTTAATGATAAATATCCTTTTCTCAGTCTTCTTGCTTATGAAGAAGAGTTAGAGCTGAAGAGATTTCTCTGAATCTTTTCCCATAAGCACCATAGCACATGAAAGCATAAAGAAGACTGGAAAAGTAATGGTTAATGGCATGCAGATCCCTGTCTTCTTTCTCTTCTAACTTTTCTTTTCATCTGCTTTCTTTATTTTTCTTTTTCATCTATCATCACATGGGGTGAATAAGTTAGATGATGAAATGTAATTCATTCCTTTCTCAATGCTGGTGGCAAAGGAAGCAATACGCTGTTGGAAATTGAAGGGACTTGAACTGAATGTGCTGTTTATATTTTCAAGCATTGCCATCCCATCGCTGCTAGGCTCTTGCCATCTCAGATGTCTGTGTTCTTTATCTGCCTTGAGGGTAGTGGCAAATCAGGGGATTCAGTCTCTGAATATGAGTATGACATAAGAAATGTAATTAAAGGAACCAGTTAGGTTCCAGATTAAGGAGGACATTGTCTTAGATATAGATGTAAAGACCCACAGTTAGTGGTATTGGTCAGCCAAATTTTCCAGTAAACATAGTATTTTATTTTAACTTTTAAAAGTCAGACTTGGAGACTTGTGATTATTAAGTGAGAGGTAGTGAAAACAATGACTAGAACATAATTAGATTTCTAGTTCATCCCAATTTAGATCCATGATAAGTTGTTCTTATTCCTCATAGTGTATTGCAATAGTCCAATACCTGAGTAACATTTTATGTTTCTTCAGCTGTTTTCTATATTTTTCTTAGCCAGAATATCTTTGTATAGCTTGGGACAGGTCTTCTCTTGAAGAGAGCAGAGGAGGAGGGGGTGGAGATAGTGGTGGTATAAACAGTATGAGCAACACTCAGTTTGACTAAGGGATGTTGCTGAGAATCTTTTGGAAAAAAGATTGTAATGTTGAACTATTTTAAATTTAAAACACAAGATACTTAAGCATACATTTTTTAAAAATTCTTTTTTATTTTAAAATGGATTTTTAAAAAACTTTCTGCTTTATAATATTCAGTTGGTAAGATTTTAAAATACACAGTCCACGGATTTATCATTTAAATACAAATGACAAAGTATGTAACCTTTATATTGCCCCAAGTCTCAAGACATTAATTTTGCCTGTCAATTAATTTTAACTGATGATAACGTTAGTTCCTTAATGTAGTTCTCAAAACATTTCCTTTGCTTTTAGTCCATCTAATATCATCTCATGTACTCTCAAATTTTTTCTCCTTGAAATGTTAAATCCATTTACTATGTTATAATCATAAGATTTTTTAAAATGAGACTTCCATCTGCTTATTTAATAAATGTGAGTGGAAATCAACAGAACTTGTGGTAAACTAATTGTAAAAGGAAAAACCAAATCTCTTTATAAAAAACAAACAAACAAAAAAACCTAAAAACCACAAACTATTCTGACTTTGTTTTACTCTTACTCCTCTCCTCCCCCTCTCCTCTGCCAGCATTTGGATCAAACAAGTTGACTGGCTATGTGTATTGGTATTTGGTATTACAAGCAATCAAAACAGATACATAATTTTATTTTATAAGTCAGCTTCTTTTTTGTGATAGGATTTAAGAGGAGAGGTATAGGACTATAGGAAAAACAAGATCATGTCTAGGTCTAGGAAGTCTTCGTCTGTTTTCTTATTTTGTCATATAAATTATAATAAAAATTTATTTTGAGATTGATTATACCAATCTGTTAGCTGGATGTTGTGGTTCTATGTTACTCTTAATTTAACTTTTACATACTTGATTTGAATCAGTGATCCTCTCTCAAGTTGTGTGCCCAAGAATCTTCAAAGCTACAAAATCTCCATGAGCTTCTGAATGTGTCAAGGTTTCATAACATGATACTTTAGTATAAGGTAGGAAATTTCTTTATGAGTTTTTAGTTCTTATTTCTCTCTTGGGCAGATGTTCTACTAGTAAATGAGTCTTACTGTGTTTCAGTTGCTGTTTCGTATCCCTTCTCTGTGTAAGGAAGAAAGATACTCTAAAAAGCATAAACATAATATTCATCCACTCTTCCTAAAATTCTCCTTAACAAGTGTAGAGGACTTAAGTCCTGAAGCTCTTGGACTCTGTTTAGCTAACTAAGTGATATTTCTTCTGTTAACAAAACAGTGTTTGAGAGAGTAATAGATGCTTCTAAAGACTAGTGCTTCCCCCTCTAATCCATGTTTGCCATATGTGAAATTGTAGGCATGAGAACAGCTTGAGAGCATTTCCAGATTACCCCTTATCATTCCCTGGAAGTACCTTCACTTTTTCATGTGACTGTAAAAGTGTTCTCTGGTGCTTTCATGACTTATTTGGTGGAAATAGAAAAGAGGGAAAATAGTTTCTGCTAAATAAAAGATTTATACATGTCACCATCATGTGATATTTTTTTTCCCCTTCTTTCCTTATCTCTAAAATCATTTTCCCCAGATGCCTTGCTGGGACAGTTATGTGCTATCTTTTGTTTTTACCTTTGTTCTCTTCCCTTCTTTTCTGTGTGTTGTATTTATCTTTTTTGTGTGTATATCTTCTCTTTTTTTCATATTTATTTTCACAAACTCATCTCCTGGTTCCTCGTTCCCTGCATGCCACTAACTATTTTCATTAGATATTAATTGATTTGTGAATTCAGGCTGAATTGCATCATCAGCAGATGGCGGATCCAGACCTGTTGGAGGAGTCTTCAACCCTCTTGGATCCGAGTGAGATTGGAAGAGGCACGCCCTTACGGCTTGGGTAATTATCATTCTTATATGCCTATTTTGTATTTTAGGTGTGTTCTTCCCGTTTTAAGAAAACTTATACAGTAAGGAGTCTACTTGTTGCAAGAATGGTGCTCCATTATGAATCTGTTGAGAAACATTGCTGAATCATCCCTGGTTCATTTCATGTATTTGCTTGACAGCCTCTTTCTGGTTCCTGTAGTGAGTGATAGCAGGAATCAGACTTTGGCAGCTTTTTTACTTACAGTTTTGTCTGGTCCCAGGGGTTTTATTTTAGCTGCTGAATTATTTAAAAGCTACCCATCCTATAAAATGCAATAGTGTTCTTAATCTGTTTGGGTTTTTTTCCTCCTTTTTTCATAGCTTTGTGGCTGGTGTGATTAACCGGGAGCGCCTCCCTACATTTGAGCGTATGCTGTGGAGAGTGTGCCGGGGAAATGTATTCCTTCGTCAAGCTGAAATTGAAAACCCCTTGGAGGATCCTGTGACTGTAAGACAAGGAAATTGTATCCTGTGGAATAACATTCTATAAAGGGGGCCCAGAATGATAGCAGAACACTTGGACCATCTCAAAGAAGAGATCTTTATTCTTTTATTTTCAATTCTAGCTATAAGATAGCCTATCTCCCTGTAATTTCCATCTCACATATGGTATTTAAAAGGTTTGAGGCTTAGATATGACTACAGAGGTTTTTCAATTGGAAATAAATTTTTCTAGTTATTTATACTTCCATACATCTTCTGTTACTGATCTGGGACCTGAAGCAATTTGCCTTTTTGCAAAAAATCAACAAAAAGAAGAATCTTAATTTGGTAGCATGTTACTATACTCTAATGCAAATTTCTTGATAATTGTATTTCTGTTTCTATTAAATTGATTTTTATAAGAAACTCCAAAAGAAAGGGAAGAGGACTATTTTGACTCTAAACTCACAAAGCTAATAGTTTCAGCTGTTTAGAGTTCAAGTTTTTTGTTCAGTTAATGAAGACTTTTTTTTCTCTCACTTTGTCAAATATATTGGTTGGGAAATTGAATAATTTTCTTTAATGTATTTTGAGATAGTTTTCATCTTGCATTTGATATGATAAGTTCAAAATACAAATCTCAACTAGGATGGTAGAACTGTATTTCTGGTAGTACAAGTGAAACAAGTTAAGTGCATAAGGGGAAAAAAAATACATCAATGAAGAGTCAATAATCAATAGACTACTATTTAAAATACCTATGATTCTTTATTTTACTGATAAAACCTTTCTGCTCCTACTTAGTATGACATTTATTGAATCATTGATCTTTGTCTTTCTGAAGAAGACAAATTTTGATTTTATTGAGGTTTCAGACTTGTAACACTTAAGCTGAAAATGACCCAAATGCTTATGCAACTTATTTTCTGTACCATGCTTATGGTTATGGTGACAGAGATGGTCCATAAAGTCTATGTGCCACCACACTGAAGACGATTATTGAGTTTTGGAAACATTTCATGCTGTGATTAAGGTCACACCTAGTATTTAACTATTTTCAGGAACATTAAGCCAAGTTTCCTTTGGCAGGGAAGAAAAATATTTTATCAACAAATACAGGAAAGGGGTCTGGATATCTGTACCAGAGCAGCTGTACAAAGAATGTAGTCTTAACATCCCTGGGGAACTTAAAATTAATTAATTAATTGATTGATTTAAAGCACTCTTGGGGTTTCCTCAGTTTCTGCTCACCTTATTTCCGGATTTTCTCTAGTCTTCATACTTCGAGTGTAACCTAACTACTTAAGATCTTTATACCTTATTTGTGAATTCAGTTTTAATTGATTTATGGTCATACATTTCATAATTTCTCAGTGGCTTTTTACAATACAGTTTTTCAGTATCTCTCATCTGAGACTATAAACTCATGAGCAGAAATTAATTTCTCTCTTTTTCTTTTTCAACATGCAACCAGGTAAAGTGTTTGAGTTGAATTGGCAAATGATCTGATTAGCGATTATCCCTGCCTATCCTAGACTACCCTAAAGACCTACACTCTTGTGCAATATAAAGATAAATAAAAAGGACTAACTAAAATAAAAATCAAAGGGAATGGTGTTTCTTCAGTAAAGTTGTTAAGGGTGCAAGAGATGATTAACAAACATAATTGCTACCCTTCTGTAGTAAATGAAGGAGCTAGGAAGCTTATTGCTTCTTATCTACCAAAGAGGCTTATATTAGCAATTAGAGCTTTGAAATCTTGATTTGTTTCTTTATTCTAGGGAGACTACGTGCACAAGTCTGTATTTATCATTTTCTTCCAAGGTGATCAATTAAAAAACAGAGTCAAGAAAATCTGTGAAGGGTAAGAGAAATTACTCACTTAGAGGAAGTATTAAAACTTCTTTAGTGTTAGCTTGAAAATTAGTGAAATAGTAATTCTTTTGACTTGCCTGTACCTGAGAGTATTCCTTTGGTTAAGACTATGTAATGCTATAGGGATATTTTAAGTTTGTGTAGATCTAAATATTGGGTAAATGAAATGAACTTCATAGTTAGAAGTTGTTGTTTTAAGAAATGAAATGTATCACCCCCAGTTCTTTATCAGTGATAAATTTATAATAGTCTGAATTCATGTCCCAAAATGTTATCTGGATGTATTATTTCTTTGGGTTTTCTGAAATAGCAATCTTGCTTCAGTTACCCAAATGACTCTTCACTTAAATCATAACTTGGATTTTTATAGTAATTTAAAATGTGTATTTAATTTTCTTCTTAACTATCCTATGAAGTTAAATAAAATTTCAGTTTTAAAAATAAGAAAATTGAGGCTATGAAATGTTAAATGACTTACCCAGGTTCACATTAGTAAGTATTAGCATTGAGATGAACCCAGATCATCTTTCTGACTCCAAGACTAAGACTCTTCCAATCTATCAAACTCTGTCATTTTTTAAAACCTTTTTCCTTTATTTTTCTTTTTTTAGACCATAAGAATTTATAGCTGCAAAAGCAGAATAGTGATGATAATTCAAGCTAAAATCTAAACTTTCTTATAATTTTGCTACTATTAAATTCCTTTTTGCTCACCAAATAAAAATTGACAGTAAGAAATAATTAGAGAAATATTACATTAAAATAGGAGGCCTGCCTTGAAGTCAGAAAGACCTTGATTTGAATCCTGTACCATATTTAGTCCTCTCTTGGACTCCAGAGTCATTGAACTGAATCCATCATTTGCACCTAAGCTGAGGCTTTTTCAGCCCTTTGAGTGGCTTAAGTCATTTTCTCAGATGACTTAGTTTGATTACATCTCTATTATTCAGCTAGTCCCTATGCATTCCAGGTTTCGAGCTTCACTCTATCCCTGTCCTGAGACACCACAGGAGAGGAAGGAAATGGCTTCTGGAGTTAACACCAGGATTGATGACCTCCAAATGGTACAATAACACAGATAAAGTCTTTACTCTATAACTATTCTTCTTCCTTGTAATACTAATAATTCATTGAGTGCATTGCGTGTCCAAAGTTCCCACAAGTAAATACTCATGAATGAACTGTCTCTTGTCAATTGATCTTGTTGGGAAACAATAAACATAACAGAGATAGTTATGTCTATTGTTTCCCAACAAGATTAATTTAGGAAAGGGTTTCATGATTGGAACCAAAAATATATGCATATACTATCCACCCTCAAAAGAGACAGCATTGGCTAGGTGTCTAGGGGTTTTTTGTTTTTTTGTTTTGCCTAAAAAAATTACATTAAGATGATTGGAGGGAGTATATGGGGAGAAAAAAAAGTCTAGGCTTCCAATTTTGACTTATCTGATTTCTCGCGGAGGCCTCTTTATTCTGAGTGGCAGCTACAGCAATGGCATGGATGTTAATTCATTTCTTCCTACCTCCTTCCATCCTTCTGCTTGTCTTGGTTTATGACTATACTGGCCTATAGCAATGACAGCAGCAAGGACAGATACAGTCCAAGTAAAAAGCCCAGAGTATCCAGGTGATATAGTGGAGTAATGCGGGCTGAGAGACCTGGGGTAATCAGGATGAAAATAACAAAGTTAGAATGGAGATCTCTTGCCTCAGGGCCTATGGTTCCCATTTCTCTCTTTATCTTCCTCTAAGGACCGTGCAGAATTAAGTGATAGTAGAGAGTAGCATTCTGACCGTGCAAGGGATGATGGCCATGATGACTTTGAGAGTGAACAGTGGGGAAAATTGCAATTAAGGAATAGATAGCAGGGGTCAAGGAGACTATAACTGGGAATAAAGAGGCTCCAGTGATATAATCAATGAGCTGGTGGAAAGTAATAACATGCCAACCCTTGGGGGTAAAAGAATAAAAATGAAATAACTCTTCTCCTCAAGGAGTTTATAATCTGGATTAAGGGAGTCAATTTATGCTTACAAAAATATATCCAAGATGTGAAAAAATATTTTAGAGGAAAGCTCTGGTAAGTAGGGAAAAAATCAGGAAAGGCTACAAAAAAGAAAGGAATGGGGGGAGAGGGGATATATTAAGCCTTTACTATGTGCCAAACACTGGGATGAACACTGGAGATACAAATACAAAAGTAAAAAACAGTCCCTTCCCTTAAGGAGCTTATATTCTGGTAGGGGGAACATTACACATAGGTGAATGGTGGTCAAAGAGGCGCATTTTGTTCCAGAATAGTACAGAAATGGTTAGTGAATGAAAAGAGAAATTTTAGACTCAGAAATTGTTTACTAATAGTCATAGAAGTTTTGGAGACCATTGGCCTAGAGTTTTTGTCTTCCTTCCAATGCATGAATAAGCTGAGTTTTTATCCCCTTATTAATACACAAAGAGCAGCTGCTATAGACAAATGGTATATGCATTGAATTTTGAATGTTTAATAGAATCAGTTTGCAGTTATTTTAGTATCTCAGAAAGGAATCATGATTGTGTACATAGAAATGGAGGAACAAAGAGTAAGCTTGTGGTTTTATACAGTGCTGTAAAGAGTTAGATAATAGACATTCTTACCTTGATATCTGCAATTTGTTTTTTTAAATATTGTGATTATTGTATTTCATTATAATTGATTCTCTTGGTAATCCTATATAATTTTTGTTTTGAAAAACATTCTGAGAGCAGGGGCTATTTTTTGGCTTTCTTTGTATCTGTCATTTACCAGTATCTTCACACATTAGGCACTTGGTAAATGCTTATGGATTGATAAAGATAAGTCTAAAGGCTTTATCAGACTGCCATGATACAACAAAGATTAAGAATGTTTTATTTTCTTGGCACCATTGTTAAATCATAACTGTATTCTCAAAAATTATTCATATTCCTAGTAATGATAATAACATCATTTCAGATGCTACTCTTAATAATAATTGTGGACTAAGCAAGAATTAAATGGTTAGAGAATAATTTTGATCAAATTCCAGTTTGAGAGTATAAAACTCTCCTGAATTCTAAGGGTTCTTTAAGCTTTGGTTTCCTCTAAAACTTACAACCCTAGTTCAAGACAGTCTTTTTTTTTTTTTTTTTTTTTTAAATAATATTATCCCATGTATTCATTTTTCCAAATTATCCCCCCGATGACAGGCAATCCCATACATTTTACATGTGTTACAATATAACCTAGATACAATATATGTGTGTAAATACCATTTTTCAAGACAGTCTTTTAAAAAAACATTTTAAAGAATTTTATATTGATATCTTTTATCTTTACTTCGCCTGCATTTCCCAATATATTCCCCCCCAGCCATCCCTTTTAATAAAGAATCAAAAAAGGAAAAACAAAAATAACTTAGCATAATTAATCACAGCCAAGTAAAAATGCATAAGATTTTTGTACCCATAGTGTTTCCTACATTGGGATACATTCTCTATTGTCTTTCTGACCATGCTGGGTCATTATAATTTCACTGCATTCAGTTTCACGTATTTTGTTGTTACTTTAATTTATATTGTTGTAAGTGTGTGTGTGTATTGTTTTTCTGGTTCTGTTTATTACATTTTGCATTGCTTTGTATTAAGTTCCTTATTTGTAGTCATCATATTCTTTATTTCTCATAATATTCTGTTATATTTATGTTCCACAGTTTGATTGACCACTCCTCAAGTAATAGCATCTTGCTATCACAAAAAGTGTTGCTATAAATATTTGGGTATATTTGGGACCTTTTTTGTTTTTAGCTTCCTTGGGGAGTAATTTTGCTTCCTTGTGGAGGGTTCTTGATCAGGGGAAGAGAGACTGCAAGTCTGTCTCTCCATGTAGCATTTTATCTCATTCCCTACTTAAGAAATACATGGGAATTAAGATTCTGGAGAAATATGGTAAACACGGGAAACCTCACCCGGCCCGGACACAGAAAGGATTGACAGATTCATAGCTCTTTCTCGATTCTGTCATAGATCCAGAAATAGAAGGAACTTAAAGGCTACCTTGTCCTTAAGTGGCCCAGGGACATTAACCTGACAGGTCTGAGGTCATATAAGTGGTATCAGGGCTTTGATGATCCTATTTGAGACTTTTATTTATTTTTATGATAGCTTTTTATTTTTCAAAATACATACAAAGATAGTTTTCAACATATATACCCTTGCAAAACTTTATGTTGCATATTTTTCTCCCTCTACTCTCCTTATCCCTCCCCTAGAAAGCAAGTAATCCAAGTTAGGTTAAATATGTGCAGTTTTTCTAAACATATTTCTACATTTGTCATGCTACACAAGAAAAATCAGATCAAAAAAGGAAAAAATGAGAAAGAAAACAAAATGCAAGCAAACAACAACAAAAAAGGTGAAAATACTGTTATGATCCACAATCAGTTCCCACAATTTCTCTCTATGTGCAGATGGCCCTCTCCATCATAAGACCATTGGAACTGGCCTGAATTGTCTCATTGTCGAAAAGGGCCATGTCCATCAGAATTGATCATTGTATAATCTTGTTCTTGTTGCTGTATCACACTTTTTTTTTTTTTTTTTTTTTTTTTTTTTAATCTTTGTAGTGGAATCTCTTAGAGAGAAATCTGCACTGGCTCACAAAGAGTAACAGTTGGAACTTTTTTCAATGATACTGGACAAAAGGCAAACATATAACTATAAACTCACGATTATAGAGGTGTGGGACATTCCAGACACATACTCTATATAGTCCCTCTGAGTATGTTAGATCTTATAATGGAGAATAGTCAAAATAGGTCTTGTTCCTGCTATCAGTGCATGATTTTAGAAACGGCTGGGGAGACTTCGATGTTCTGATGATGGTGCTATTTAGGTAGGTTTTCCCAAAGAATTCTTCAACTCCCTACTTAGAAGTATGGTTTTGATTATTTTTCAAATTATTGCCCCTGTGTTATAAAACTTTTTATGGCATTTTGTAATCCTGAGTTACAAACCTCAGATAACAAATGAAAAATCTATTTTTTTTTTTGTCAATCCCAAGAAATCATTATTTTTTTTAACTTAATCACAGAGGGAAAAAAATCCATTAAATGAAAATCAACAAACTAGTGCCTAATTGGGGAATAATTCTCTGCCACTTTGGATAAGAAAAACACATTTCAGCTAGAGAAAAAGAAAGATGGAAACTATCCAACCATAAAGAAAATCCAGACCTGTGCTTATCTGTCAGTTGCCTCATGAGATATAAATCATCATTTTGTCTTCAAATCTCACTTGTTCCTTCTTTTCATGCAAGGTTCTAAACCAAACAGAAGATCACAGGCAGAGGGTCCTCCAGGCAGCTGCTAAAAACATCCGTGTCTGGTTCATCAAAGTTCGGAAGATGAAGGCCATCTACCATACCCTTAACCTTTGCAACATTGATGTGACCCAGAAGTGTCTGATTGCTGAGGTCTGGTGCCCTGTCACTGACCTAGATTCCATCCAGTTTGCTCTGAGGAGAGGCACGGTGAGTAATGTGGAGCTGAGACACTCCCACAAACTCCACAAAAGCAGTGGTTTTGATTCTTTGTATTTTCATGATAGTCTTTCAGAATGTTTTAATATCTTTTATCTTATCTTTATCCCCTAAAGACCCTCTAAAGGTAAATCTAGAAATCATAAAATCTTAGAGTTGAAGGGGCTTAGGAGGAGGCCCTCTCTCCTGAGAAGAAAGTTCTGGTCCTCTCACCTGAGATATCCCTGACAAGTGTCTATTCACCCTCTGGTTGAAAACACCTGGTTGTAAGAAACTATCTCTAGAAAGAGAGAGAGAGTTTGGAGTGTGTGCCCCCTTTTATCTCAGCCCCTAGGAATTCCTAGCATTCTTTAAAGCATAACTGCCCTAAAAAATCTATCTTGATTTCTCATCCTTTGTCCCAAACTGTTTATTTTCTCTTCATTGATTATCATATGTATATTTATCTAATTACATGCTTACTAGTAGAATATTAACTCTTTGACAGGAGTGATTATTTTTCATTTTTGTCTCTGTATGTCCAGGGCATATACCACAGTACCATATAGTTTTTAATTACTAAATGCTTTTTGGGTTGAATTGTTACCTCTGGCCGGTCCCATCATATTTTGGAACAATTCTAGTTGTTAGGAAATTGTTTTCCTTTTTTATTAAGCTGACATCTTTCACTTTGTAACTTCTTTTGCTTCTATCTAATTCTGCACTTTAGAGCCTTGCAGAATAAATAGCTTCTCTTTTATATGATAATTCATCATTTATTTGGAAACCAATATTCTTTCTCACTTCCTCAATTCTTTTTCCCATTTTAAACATTCCCAATTTCTTTTACTAATCTTTGAGTTCTCTTAGCATCACAGTGGTCTGCTTCTGGACCCTGTTTCAGTTTGCCTGTATTTTTCCTAAAATACACTGTCAAGAGTGGTCATAGTCCTCCAGATATGGCCAGTCAAGGAAAAGTACAGTGAAATTGTCCTCCTTCTCTTCATTAGACTTCTAATAATGATATTCATTACAATCTTATCTTCATACCTCATTCTAGGGTGGAGGGGACCTTGGATTCTCCATGATTATACCAGGAAGTATATTATCTCTTGCATATGTAAAACTCTGAAATATTTAAATACCAACCAGCAATGCACTCTGTATTTTTGTATGTATGCATATATGAGTATATATTTCTTTTGTCTGAAGATCAGTTGAACTAAATTCATTATCAGAGTGTGTTGGTGTGACAAATTGGAGGGAAGGAGGGAAGTGTATAGAGGAAGATAGTAATAACTAACTAAAAAGACCTTCAAGGAATCATTAAAAAAGAAAGAGAACAGAATAGAATCAGTTCAGAAAGGGACACAAATTAGCAACAGTTTTAGTATTACCATATTAAACTTGAAATAGATAAAAAAACAAACAAACAAGCTGTATGTAATAGACATTCACTATTTCATATTCAGTTATCTTTTTATTTTCTGCTTGGCATAGGAAGTGTTCATTCATATTGATGTAAGTCAAGGGAATCATAATCAAAAGAAAAAAAATTTTTGGTATTTTTTTTAATTGAAGCTTTTTATTTTCCAAACATATGTAAGGATACTTTTTCAACATTAACCTTTGTAAAACCTTGTGTTCCAATTTTTCTCCCATTCCCCCACTCCATCCCCTACATAGCAAGTAATCTGTTACCATGTTAAACATGGTAAAATATATGTTAAATCCAATATATGTTTACACATTTATACAATTGTCTTGCACAAGAAAAATCAAATCAAAAAGGGAAAAAATGAGAAAAAAATGAAATGCAAGCAAACAACAACAAAAAGAATGAAAATGCTATCTTGTGACCCACACTCAGTTCCCACAGTTCTTTCTTTGGGTGTAGATGGCTCTCTTCATCATAAGATCATAAGATCATTGGAACTGGCCTAAATCATCTATCTCATTGTTGAGAAGAGCCACATCCATCTGAATTGATCATTGTATAATCTTGTTGCCGTGTACAATGATGATCTGGTTCTATTCACTTCACTCAGCATCAATTCACGTAAGTCTCCCCAGCCCTTTCTAAAATCATCCTGCTATCGATCTTTTCTTATAGAACAATAATGTTCCATAACATTTATATACCATAACCTATACAGCCATTCTCCAATTGATGGGCATCCACTCAGTTTCCAGTTTCTTGACACTACAAAGAGGGCTGCCACAAACATTTTTGCACATGTGGGGGGACTCTTTTCCCTCCTTTAAGATCTCTTTGGGAAATAATCCCAGTTGAAATACTGCTGGATCAAAGGGTATGCATAATTTGCTAGCCCCTTGGACATAGTTCCAAATTGTTCTACAAGGGACAGCTAGCTGGTACAGTGGATAGAGCACCAGCCCTGAAATCAGGAGGACCTGAGTTCAAATTTGACCTCAGACACTTAACACTTCCTAACTATGTGACCCTAGGCAAGTCACTTAACTCCAGTTGCCTCAGCAAAAAAACACAAATTGTTCTCCAGAATGTTTGAATCAGTTCACAACTCCACCAACTATGTATTAGTGTCCCAGTTTCCCTACATCCCTTCCAGCATTCTTTATTATCTTTTCCTGTCTTCTTAAGCAATCTGAGAGGTGGGTAGTGCTATCTCAGAGTTGTCTTAATTTGCATTTCTCTGATCAGTAGTGATTTAGAGCACCTTTTCATATAATTAGAAATGGTTTCAATTTCTTCATCTGAAAATTGTCCGTTCATATCTTTTGACCATTTATTTATCAATTGGAGAATGGCTTGAATTCTTGTAAATTTGAGTTAATTCTCTACATATTTTAGAAATGAGGCCCTTATCAGAACTTTTGAATGTAAAAATGTTTTCCCGTTTTATTGCTTCCCTTCTAATTTTGTCTGCATTAGTTTTGTTTGTACAAAAAACTTTTTAACTTAATATAATCAAAATTATCTATTTTGTGTTCAGTAATGAACTCCAATTCTTCTTTGGCCACAAATTCCTTCCTTTTCTACAGATCTGAGAGATAGACTGTTGTTTGTTCTTCTAATTTGCTTATAATATCACTCTTTATGTCTAAATCATGAACCCATTTTATCTTGGTATACAACGTAAGGTGTGGGCCAATGCCTAGTTTCTGTCATACTAGTTTCCAATTTTCCTAGTAGTTTTTCTCAAATAGTGAGTTTTTAATTCCAAAATCTGGGATTTTTGGATTTGTCAAACACTAGATTACTGTAATCATGGACTATTTTGTCCTGTGAACCTAACTTATTCCAAATGGTTTTGATTACCACTACTTTATAATATCGCTTTAGGTCTGGCACAGCTAGACCATCATCGGCATTTTTAAAAAAAAAAAATTTTAAGTTAAAAAATTTGAAGTTTGGGGTAAGTTTAGCCTAACTTGTTCCTAATGGACCTATACTGGTTCCTTGTTCTCTTTACAAGTGCTTACAAAGCAATTTTATTTTTAGATAAATGTGTTGTTATATTTTGTTTTTAAATCATTTATATTTCCCACTGTGTACCCTCCTCCTCCCAGAGAGCTATCTCTCATAATAAAAATGTAGAAAGAGAGTGGGAAAATTTTAACAAAACTAATATATTTTTTTAAATCTGGCATCAAATGCAGTGTTCCATATCATAAACATAGTAGTTAGCTGATTCTTTGAAGGATACAGAGAGAGGCAAAACAGTACCAGTCCCCAAAGAGCTTACAATTTTTACATATGTAACAGCAACACAATGTGATAAGTGATGAATTCAATGAATATTCTAGACTAACTGTTCTAGCAAAGCTGGAAAAGAGTTAGCATTTGATCAGGGTCTTCAAGAATGATAAGAGTTTGATATATGGAGGTTTCATTCCAGGCAAAGGGAACAACAAGAGCAAAGCAAGGAAGGCAGGAAAGTTCGATAGGTATTTAAGGAAAATCAGGTAATGTGTATGAGAATAGGAAGTAAATAGGGGAAGGTAAGGCTGGAAAAGGGGGTTCAGCTTAGATTGTGGAGGGTTTTAAATGTAAAGCTAGAATTTTAGACTGGTGTTCAATAAACAGTGGAAAATTATTATTAGTTATTAGTATAAATGTTGTAAGAGTTGTTTTTCTTTTTTCTCCTAGTTTTTAATCAGGAGAAGTAAGGAGACAAGGAGATTTATAATGCAAAAAAGAGGGTCTGAAAAACTGAAATAGTTTTTTTTAAATGCACAACTGAAAACAGAAGCAGGTACAGAAGGAAGCACAGACAAGAAAGGCAATTTTGAAAGCAACTTGCGGAATTTATTATATACTTTTTTTTAAAGAGCAAGTGGTATGAAATGAAGGTACATAGTTTCATGTAGAATCATCTTTTTATATTTAGCTGTGTAGATGGGAATAGTCTTGTGTATGTGTGTGTGTTTAAGCTCAAAATAAAAAAAAATTATTGAGCAGAAGAGATGCTTGAGGGAGAACATGATCATATCATATATATAGAATAGGATAGAGTAGAGGAGGAAAGGTCCAAAGACAAGGAGAGAACTAAAAGTGATTGTAGTGATTCAGGCATGAAATGATAAAATCCTGAAAAATAATGTGGTGAAGGCAGGAAGGAGAAAGGAAGGAAATAATAGATTAAGAAGGAAAAGTCAATTACTTGGGGACTGATTATAGTTGATGGAAAAATCAAAGGCAATTCTGAAATTTTGAGTCTTGTGTGATTGGGAGATTGAAGGGTGCAATTACTAGAAGTAGAATTATTAGGAGATGATTTTGATAGGTATATTTAAGGTACTGGGGGACAGTCAGTTAGAATTGTCTTACTAATAATTGAAAATTGAGGACTCTTAATATTTTGATTTTGTTTGAACTATTTTCTTAAAATCTTTTTATTCATTAGTATGGGAGATGTCTGTAATGGAAGGGGAGGAGGGAAAGATGTATTCATAAATGTTGGTGAAATAAAACCAAAAATATCAAAATTTTACTTTTAAAAAATTAATCTGGGAGGCTTGGAGAGACCTACATGAACTAATGCAAAGTGAGAAGTTCCTTTCTCAAGTGCTTTACCTCATGACTTACCCCAATCAGAGAGAAAGAGTTTTGCATTTGGTCCCAGTTTTCCCCAAAGTCTTGGAAAAGTGGTCTAATATTGTTTACTTTTTATTTCACAGGAGCACAGTGGCTCTACAGTCCCCTCCATTTTGAACAGGATGCAGACAAACCAGACTCCCCCAACTTATAACAAAACCAACAAGTTTACATCTGGCTTTCAGAACTTGGTAGATGCTTATGGCATTGGGACTTACCGGGAGATCAATCCAGGTAATATCCTAGACATTTTTCCACGAGAACAACTTCTAAACAAAAATCTCACTCATTGTTGAGCAGCCAGGATAAACTGACAAAATCTCTTGATAATAGATACTATCCCTTTAAAAGTTGGATTTGTGTATGAAACCTTAAACTTCCTACAACAGACTGCATTTTTATAAGGAAGTAAGAATGTCTCTATTGTATTGAACTGTTGACATGTTTCCTTGTGTCTATAAAATACATAGTCGTCTTCTGGCAGAATACCAGCAGAGGCAACTCCAAGTAAAATGTGGATTTCTGATAATGATTATTCTATAATATGAAGATAATCTTTCTGGCTCTTCTTTTTTCAGGTATGGCAACAAATTTTAATCAAATCAGATTGCAGAATATCAGCTGATAATATTTTAGGCAAGATACAGGTTACTGTTCAATTAACTTGACATGCTTTTAGTTCTTTGAGAAAAAATTTCACAAGCCTGAAAATAGAACCAGCCTTATTCTCTAGATATCACATCTCTCACTTCCTAGCAGAATCATTTATTTAAAAAATAATAACTGTACTATTAGGGGGAAATAATCAGACCTGTTTTAGGAAACATGTCACTAAAGTCAGAAAAAGGGAATTGGAGGTTAGACTGAGCTGTTATTTCATTTCCTTACTCTTCTTCACTTACAACTAAAGTCAAAGCTGCTCTATGACTTTGTGATTGTAGACCCCACTAGGAAGGTTTTTCCCAATTACCTAGTTTGACAATTGATCTCAGACTTCCTTAAGAGTAGAAAGTCCTTTTATATTTTTAATAAAATATAGAGAGCATCATGGTGGATTTAGCAGCAAAATTTTTACTGATTTCTACACTTAGTCTTCTCCCCCCCCACTCCCTTTCTGTCTTTTGGCTCCTGTCTAGCTCCCTATACCATCATCACTTTCCCTTTCCTATTTGCTGTCATGTTTGGTGACTTTGGCCATGGGATTTTGATGACTCTCTTTGCTGTGTGGATGGTGATGCGAGAGAGCCGAATCCTCTCCCAGAAGAATGAGAATGAGGTAAAGCTAAGTTGCACTGATATTTAAGAGGGGTAAGAGGTTGGGGAAGCTTTTGCTTACATTTTTATCAGTAATAGGTCACCTTGTAGACTTTGTCAGGGAAATAAAGAGGAAGAGAAAAGTTGATATTAATGCCATCATGTGCTGGCTGCTACTTGAAAAAGTAAATACGTAGTTAGCATTGGTCTTTTCTTTAGTTGTTGACCCAAAGTACTTCTGGAACACATGAGAGGAATGGAACACTACATTCTTAGAGATAACTGTCAACATTGCACGGAGACTAGATCCCGTAAATATGTGCTTGTGCTCTTCTTTTCCTTTTGTCAGATGTTTAGTACTGTGTTTAATGGCCGGTATATCATTCTGCTGATGGGTGTGTTCTCCATCTACACTGGACTTATCTACAATGACTGCTTTTCCAAGGCAGTTAATATATTTGGATCATCCTGGAGCGTCAGGCCAATGTTCATATCTAATTGGACGTAAGTTTTTAAGATAAGCCAAAGATCAAGGTTATTTCTTTTCCTATACTCAGCTTTGCTTTTCAAGACTGGTGGTGACCTTGAGAAAAGCTTCTTAAACTGTAGGTCAATACCCCATATGGGGTCATGTAACTGGATGTAGGGATTACAAAATATTTGCCAATAATATAAAGTTACTGAATGTAGTCACCAAAAATTTAAAATCAAACATAAAATGAATCCAAGGTATTTCTGGCAGCACTTGCCCATGTTGCATTACCACTGAAGCCTGGGTTCTGAACATGTAACGTGTACTTTGCACCGCACATATATGAATACTGCCAGAAATACCTTGACAGGCCATGTAAAAAAATTTTTGAGCAAAAGGTGTTGCAAATGGAAAAAGTTTAAGAAGTCCTAAACTATCTTTTTTGGGAGGGGAGTGGGAGAGAAATTGGGATTAAGTGACTTGTGCAGTGTTATACCTCTAGTAAGTGTTAAAGTGGCTGAGGCCATATTTGAACCTCAGATCCTCTCCAATTCAGGGCCACTGCTCTGCCCATTAGGCCATCTATCTACCCCAAGAAACCTTAACCTAAAGAAGAGGTATATATTCCTGAGTACAGCCAAACCATGTCAAAATATAATTGAGAAACATTTAACAAAATAAAAATATAATAGAATGTAGATAATGTTAGCATATGATTTTCTAAGTCAATATGTGGCCCACAAGGAATCCTTATATAGGGTTTAGAGACCCTTTTCTATTTTGACATTACTGATTGAATTCCACAAAAAGCCCAGTCAGTTCTTTAGGGAATGACTAAGTTGGCAAAAAGCTTTTCCTATTTCAAAAAGAATGCAGTGTCCTCTTATATATGACAAACTGAATTGTTTTGATAGGTCTCAAAAATATTAAGGAGCAGAAACACCTTGGCTTTTTTTTTTTTCATAAAGTAATAAAATGTCAAAAAAAAAAAAAAAAAAAAAAAAAAGAACCTTTAAATTTTCCTCCCTTTTGGAGTATGTTTGATTCCTCTTTGCTCTTTTTTTTTTCCCTGTCTCTCAGCTGTTTGCCTCTTTCCTTTCTCACCTCAGCCATATTCATGCTCCTTCCTTCCTCTAGTTAAAAAAAGGTTTCTGTTTTTGTTGAAAGGCCAATTTCTAGCTCAAGATCTTCATTCTTAGTCAAATTAGTAAATGTGAATTTTTTTTTTTTTTTACTTAACTCACTAGGGAAGAGACCCTTCGAGGGAATCCTGTTCTCCAGTTAGACCCTGCCATCAAAGGGGTATTCGAGGGACCTTATCCTTTTGGCATTGATCCGGTGAGGACTTTTTTCCTATATTATTTCCCCCTTTGCTTTACCTGATCTTGGTTAAGGGAAAGTAAAGGCACCTTAATTGTGGAATCTTCAGAGATCTGGAACTTTTCCAGGGAAGTTCAGTTGTTTAGTGGTCAAAGTCATAAGTGAATATATAGCAATAAGGCTTCAAATTGTCTTCCTAAAAGTATCCCTTCCCTTCAGTGGTGAACTAGGAAAACTGATATTGAAATCACAGCTTAGGTCTTAAAGCATATTTCTTAAGCCATGATTAGTTTGTCTTTGAACTGATTTCAGTAAGGTGAAAATGCTTTTTTTCTAGAAGAATTTGGGATTTCCATTCTCAGCCTTTCAAATAATTCCATATCTACAATTTTTACATTCATTTCCTTCTCACCCCTCACATAGCTACTTCTGTAGTTTAGGCACTTGTCTCTTATTTGGACTAGTTCTTTTTTTTTTTTTTCCCCTTTTCTTTTTTTTGAGGCTGGGGTTAGATGACTTGCCCAGGGTCACACAGCTAGGAAGTGTATGAGATCAGATTTGAACTCGGGTCCTCCTGAATTCAGGGCTGGTGCTCTATCCACTGTGCCACCTAGCTGCCCCTCTTGGACTAGTTCAGTAAACCCCACTCTTTGATTATTCTACCTTTAGTTTTGTTCTCTAGTCCATCCTTCACACAACTGTTAATTTAATAAGCACAAGTCTGACCACATAACTCTCCTGCTCATGTAGCTCATGTCACTCCTTATTACTTCTAGGTTTAAAAAGAAACTCCAGTTTGTCATTTAAATACTTTCACATTCTATCTCAGGCTATCTTTCCAGATTTACTGCACATTACTCCCTTTTCCATCCATATTGTTCCACTCGATATTCTGTAAAGTTGCCATTCCATTTCTGTCCTTTGTGCCATTGCATAGACTGACCCTTATACCTGGAATGTACTCCATCCCTACCTTTGTCCCTTAGATTCTTTGGCTTTCTTCAAGGTTCAGGCCAGCTACCATTTTCTCCTTGAGACTCCCTTCTGAACCCCTACCAGGTCTAAAGTAGCTCATGTTCTCCTTCCCATTATTACTTTGCATGAACTTGATATGTATTTTGTATTTACTTCTCTGTGTCACTATCCTTTCCCCCAAATAAGAGACTCCTTGAGCTCTTAGTTTAGTTTCTCATTTTTGTATTCCCAATGTTTGACATATAGTGGGTGCTCACTAAATGTTTGGTGAATTAAATGAATATGATGATATCTACTAAATTGTAAGCTGGATAAAGAGTTTCTTTTTAAGAATAGTTGGCTGAAGAGAAATTTCATTTAATGTGTTATTGAAGACTTTCCATCATGAAGAATTAAATAGAGTACATCTCTTCTTTCCAGTTTTTTGAGTTCAGTATCCTTTTTCTTAAAATTCATTAAAAATCAGCACCTTCTGAATACAGAGTACTATGCTGGATCCTGGGGGAGATAGAAAGTTTTTGTGACCCACTGTACCTGTCTTCATGGAACTTGAGTTTATTTATTAGGGATACAGGATGGATGCAATAAAAATTACTATTAAATTATTATTATGTATTAAATACAGTGCCTCTGTATTATAGATCTTCTATTAAAAAAAAAAAAACAACAACAACTTTTAACACATGTAGTTTCTTTATCCATACTTTCTAAGAGCACCAACAGTAATGCACCATTATTATGTGGCATAGTCACTCTAGCAGAATTGTCAATAGACACAGAGGCCCAGATACCAATAGAAAATAATCATTTAATTAAGAATGTCCCAGAATAGAGCCTGAAGGATTCATCTACAATTAGAGGACATGATATAGGTGATGACCCAGCAAAGGAGACTTAACAAGGAACAGTTAGGTTGAAGAATCAAGAGAGAGAGCGAGAGAGAGCATTGTCATGAAAACCGAAAGAAAAGAGAGTATCTACAAGAAGAGGGTGATTAAATGCCAGATGCTACCAAAAGGTCAAGAAGGAGAGAATTAAGAAAAGGTCATCAGATATGGTGATGAAGAAATCATTAGTAATTTTGTAAATCAAAGTTTGATTTGAGCAGTTAAGATCAAGTCTCATATTACAAAAAGTTGAGATGTTGATAGCAAAGGATGTAGAGGCAATGGACATAGGCAGCCTTTTTAAGAGTTTGACTAAGCACAGGAGGTCAGTATTTTCTCTTTTTTTTTTTTTTTAAGCTTATCATTCTATTAATATTTCATTTACTTTCTTTGTTATAAATCGGCTTCAAGCTGGTTCATAAATAACAACAGTTACTGAAAAGATTTGTGATCTCAGAGAGAAGAAATTATTACTCAGCCTCACCCCATATAGCTCTTGGTAAGACTTGGATGCTTTTCTTAGACTGAACTATTTCTTGAAGCACATCAATAGCCACTAATTTCCTACGTAAATAGGAATTTAAAAACCCAAAAAGGTGGGGTGAGGTAAGAGACTTACAAAAGAATAAAAGGATACAAGGTATTGGATAAATAGCTTTTCTGCTTAGGTTCTTTGCCTTTTCATTATGGGAGACAGAACCTTCAGAGAAGTTATCCATTTGGGGGTGTAGGGCCAGGAGGAGTCATTTCCCTGACTTGGATGCAGGGGAGAGCAGGGAATCATCAAATATCATTCAGTCCTTACTTAATTTCTCAGCAGAACATTAACCCCCAAATCCTAACAATTGCTGCTAATGGCTTCTATTCTTTAGGAGCTATCAAGAAAATCTTGATATTTTTTTTTTCCAACAAAATCTTCACTTGATACTCTACTTTGTTGTTGTTTTTTTTGAATGCTTTTTATTGACAGAACAGATGCATGGGTAATTTTTCTTTATTTTTATTATAGCTTTTTATTTACAAGATATATACATGGGTAATTTTTCGGCATTGACAATTGCAAAACCTTTTGTTCCAATTTTTCTGCTCCTTCCCTCCACCCCTTGCCCCAGATGGCAGGTAGACCAATACATATTAAATATGTTAAAGTATATGTAAAATACAATATATGTTATACATGCCCATACAATTATTTTGCTTCACAAAAAGAATCGGACTTTGAAATAGTGTACAATTAACTTGTGAGGAAAATTTAAAATGCAGGCAGACAAAAATAGAGGGATTGAGAATTCTATGTAGTGGTTCACACTCATTTCCCTGAGTTCTTTCGCTGGGTATAGCTGGTTCAATTCATTACTGTTCTGTCGGAGCTGATTTGATTCATCTCATTGTTAAAGAGATGCATGGGTAATTTTTCAATATTATCCCTTGCAATCACTTGTATTCCAACTTTTCCCTTCCTTCCCTCAACCTCCCTCCCCTAGATGGCAGGCAGTCTCATACATGTTAAACTGTTAAGGTATATCTTAAATACAATATATGTGTGTATATTTACACAGTTCTCTTGTTGCACAAGAAAAATCAGATTCAGAAAGGTAAAAAAAAAAATCTGAGAAGAAAAACAAAAATGCAAGTAGTCCATATTCATTTCCCAGTGTTCTTTCTCTGGGTGTAGCTGTTCATCATTAATCAGTTGGAATTAAATTGGATCTTCTCATTGCCGAAGATAACCACTTCCATCAGAATTTATCCTCATCTAGTATTGTTGTTGAAGTGTATAATGATCTCTTGGTTCTGTTCATTTAACTTAGCATCAGTTCCTGTAAGTTTCTCTCTGAAATCATCCTGCTGGTCGTTTCTTGAAGAACAGTAGTATTCCATAGCATTCATATACCATAATTTATTCAGCCATTCTCCAATTTATGGGCATCCATTCAATTTCCAGTTTCTAGCCACTACAAAAAGGGCTGCCACAAACATTTTTGCACATATGGGTTCCTTTCCCTCCTTTAAGATCTCTTTGGGATGTAAGCCCAGTAGTAACACTGCTGGATCAAAGGGTATGCACAGTTTAATAACTTTTTGAGCATAGTTCCAAATCATTCTCCAGAATGGTTGGATCCATTCACAACTCCACCAATAATGCATCAGTGTCCCAGTTTTCCCACATCCCTTCCAATATTCGTCATTATCTTTACCTGTCATTTTAGCCAATCTGAAGGTATATGGTGGTATCTAAAAGTTGTTTCATCATCTGAAAATTGTTCATATCCTTTGACCATTTATCAATTGGAGAATGGCTTGATTTCTTATAAATGGAAATGAGGCCTTTATCAGAACCTTTAACTTTAAAAATGTTTTCCCAGTTTATTGCTTCCCTATTAATCTTGTTTTCATTAGTTTTGTTTGTACAAAAGCTTTTTAATCTTCCTATTGAAAAGATTAGTGATCTTGTTCTTCTACATAAAACCTTTTTAGTGGCTTCTCACTATGTGAATGATAAAAATATAAATACCATAGCCTGATTGACAAGGCCTTTGACAATATAGCTCCAAGCTACTTCTCTAGTCTTAGTTTATAGTCCTCTTCTTTAGACTTTCCATGGTCCAGGCAAACTGGATTACTTGCTGTTGCCAGACTTTAGTCTGCCCATTCTTAATCTTCTCTCCTATACCTGAAATGGATTTTCCCTGCCTTTGCCTCTTTGAAATTCTTCCCCTTCTTCAAATCTCAATTGCCATCTTCTTGCCATAGCCCATTCCCTACTAGAATTGAACTCTCCTTCCCTCTGCTGTTACACTTTTCTAATATCTTCTAGGCACTTTTTAAAAATTAATTTTTAATTTTATTGCATCATTACCCTAGGACTAAACAGATTGTTATATATACAAAGATATAACTGCTGTATCCCTAAGACATTTAAAAAAATTCAAATCTGCTGCATAACTTATGTAAAATGTAAAGTGGCCCAAGGTATGTTGGTATCAAGAACACTTTGAAATTTCACTATTACCAGGTCAATTTTTTTAAAGGAAAAAAGTAACACAGACAGCAAATCTATTAGCAATGTATATACAAGAGTACATACATAGATATAGAAAAACATACAATACAATAAACGTCAAGTACATTCAACACCAAGAAACCTGCCTTCAACTTTGCAAAATGAATACAGTTGGGGCCCTATTGTACATTTAAGTTTTACCATTCCACTGAAGACACTTATATTTTAACTTATATTATTTCTATATGTCTCTTACCCTTCTCACCATAGCACTAGATTTTTTGCTATTCAAGGGCAGAAATTATGCAATTTTACAGCTTTGTATTTCTAATACCAAGCAGAATGCTTTTATGAAGAGGCATTTTTTGATTTGTTTTAATTTGTAGATATTTACTGGGTATCTACCTATTTGTTTTTCCTCTGTGAGAAAAAGATTTGCAAGTTATAGCCTTGTCTACTTTCAATGAGCTTATTGAAAAAAAAATAGTACATTAAATATGGTTTTAGTTCTGTAAATTCATTATATAGGTTGAGATGACTTTGGTATGGGGTAGTGAGAGAGGCTTCATAAGATAGGGGACATTTGTGTCCAGATCTTATCTTGATGGATGGGTAGACTTTAAGCCAGATTCGGATGTAGGTAGAACATTTCAGATAAAGGAAATGGCATAAACAGTCCAGAAAGTAATCTCCTTGAGCAGTAGAATTCAGATGGATGAGTATAATAACGTATTGTGAAAGGCTTGCATTTTAGATAAAGTTTGAACTTAATGTTATATCATGAAGAAACCATTAAAAGTTTTTTGAGCAAGAGTGACATAAATCAGGGCTTTAAGGATGATGATGGTTTTGTGTGTGTGTGTGTGTGTGTGTGTGTGTGTGTGTGTGTGTGTGTGTGTGTGTGTGTGTGTGTATTCATGTATGTATGTATGTAAGAGAGATATTGATGAAACTTGTTGAATCTACCAATGTTTCTGGTTTTTTTCCTAATTTTGCATTATGTGACAGATTTGGAACATTGCTACCAATAAATTGACCTT